>NC_064924.1:476320759-476625926 GCF_023897955.1 Schistocerca gregaria
GTTATAACTGACGAAAAAGTTTTTTATCATTCGCTATCAGACTGTTTCTCTGTCCGCATGTGTGTTACAACTCTATTCCCTCAGGAATGGGCACACGTATCAAGTTCAAATTTATGTCACATACTAAGGGCTCTGACCCTTCGCAATATAATAAACGTTAGCTTCTAAGTCAACTACAGTTAAAATGCCACATATTTTGATGCTCGCAAACTCACTCATAAAAACCTATAGGTTACTTCTCATTGGTCTAGAACCATAAAATTTGGTAAGAAGAAAGGTTTCGCAGTACAAGTAAAGGGAGAAATCCTAAATTGTTAATTTGTGATTATATCACATGAAGAATTTTTTTCCGTTTGTTATCCGATTGTCTTTCTCTCCGTCCTCCTGTTAAGACCCCTTTTTCTCAGGGGCGGGTAGACGCATCAAGTTGAAATTTATATCAGATCCTGAGGTCTACAATCCTTTGATAGTGTAAAAAAGTTAAGGTTTTGAGTCAAAGCAATCAAAAGATACAGCCGTTTATGTCATACATTTTGAGACTCGCAATTAACTCAATAAAACATATAGGGTACTTCTCTTTAGTCTAGAATAATTAAATTTGGCAAGGCGAAAGGACTCAGAGTACAAGCAAAGGAAAAATAATTCAAAAAATTGTTCCTTTATAATTATATCACACAAAAATATGTCTTTTCTCATTTGTTATCGGACTTAAAACTTAAAATTAAAACATTCACGAAAGTTTTGGAACCTCTGGGACCGAAATGTTGCCAGTATCAATGCTGATGACAGGCAAAACTCGTCGAAATTCTCGATTCCCATAATGGATGAACTCTCTGTATACATAATTTAGTTTGTACAGAACCTTCAGTGTGCGAGTTCTACTCGTACCTGGTCAGTGATTAAATCAAGTTGTGCTATTGTCAAGTATTTTATGGCAATAAGTAACTGAGCAAAGATTTGGAATTCAAAAATTCACGTTCTTGAAGATTATCCCTTTTTGGTATTTTAATCGTGGGAATTGCTGTTCATTTTGAACTCCACTAGGTTACTACGAAAAATTACGTAAGTATAGAAACACAGTAATTACATTAATCGACTTCAGGAAAGCATACGATTCAGACGATTCAGTGAACCGTGAAACCCTGTTTAAAATCATTGAAGAATGTGGGATCGACCGAAAGACACGGAAAATCACATAATAGAGACTTACAGGAGCAATATCCAAAGTGAAATTCATGGGTGAAATATCCGAACGCTTCGAAATCAAAAGTGGGGTCTGAGAGGGGGGCGGATTACCGCCAATGCTTTTCAATATTGCTCTAGAAAAGATCATCAGGGAATGGGAATCTCATGTTAAGGGCATCCAAATTGGTATAAAAAAAGAGAACCGAATTAAAGTGAAGTGCCTTGCTTTCGCTGACGATATTGCAATTATCACCAATAACAGAACAGAAGCGATTCACGCAGTTGAAGAACTACATGAAATATTACGAAAAACCAGACTACAGATATCTTATGAAAAAACCAAATATATGGAAAGACAGCCAGAAAATAAATCCCCTTTAAACACAAAATATGGTAAAACTGCGCAAGTCTACCATTTTAAATACCTCGGATTACACCGAATCGCCAGTGAACAAACAATCACCAAGCCCCAGAAGACCTACAAGCTAACATGGACACATTACAACAAGAAGTGCATTTCGACAGATGCATAATTAAGACACTATAGAACAGTGATGCTTCCCGAAGCAATCTACGCAGCTGAAACGATGGTGATCGACGGTCATTCAAAAATTAGTGAAATAGAAAAGCAAGAAAGAAAAATCCTCAGGAAGATTTACGGGCAATCAACAAAAACGGCATATGGATGAAGAGATCACAAAACGAGCTCTATATAAAGACCAACACAGTAACAGACGAATTAAGAAAACGCCGATCCAAATTTTATATCTATCTACAGGATAGAAGACTGCAGAACAGCAAGAAACTTCCAGAATGAGATTTTCACTCTGCAGCGGAGTGTGCGCTGATGAAACTTCCTGGCAGATTAAAACTGTGTGTCGAACCGAGACTCGAACTCTAGACCTTTGCCTTTCGCGGGCAAGTGCTCTACCAAGAAAATTTTCAATGTTATAACAAGGAGAAAATGCGGCAAAGATCAACATAAAAAACGCCAAGACCGCACTGAGTGTCGGAATAAAATCACAAGCGTGAAGTTTGAGGAAAGAATATCGCGCCAGCCTGGTAAAAAATGGACAGAAGAACGGAAGAAGGAGCATCCTGAGAGGATGAAGAGTTTTTGGGAAGCAAAGAAGAAAAACGTTCGGAGATGAAAATATGAAGTTCAATCGCTCTCCTAAATGGGAACAATCGTTATTATATATGTCAAGATGCTGTAGTTAACATTCTATACTCCTTAATTCTCTGCAAGCCGATCGTGGACGACAACAGCAAATTTTTTCTACGGAAAGTTTTTGTGCAACAAAAATATTCCGTGTTAGAGATAGATGGTGGTAAAATATAATTTCGTATTACATTACTGAAAAAAAGCAAAGTATATTAATTTACCATTCTGTTCTTTTCCAAAACATGAAGTGATACAAGTACGAAAGTGATCTAATTCAGGCTGCTTAGAAGCTCCAGAAAGCGTTTTCCCATACATTTTTTTTAAAGATGTCGTCTTAGTTGATGTTCGAAGCTGAATATACTGTTGTCGTGCGTGTGTGGGATGCGGGGATTCTTTCATGTGTTAAGAGAGGGAGACATCTGTAGAAAACCAGAAAATAATTATTTTACAGACATAATTAGCAATGCCTTGAGTTGGCGTACAAGTACGGGATTGATTTTAATACTTGTGCCATCTTCAAAATGACCACTCGTGGTTGCTTCATGCCTAGGAATTTGATCCGACTGCTGCACAATTGCCTCCGTCAGATTTTTCACTGCATTCTGGTCTTCAGCAACTCGCGGCCAAGCTGCTTCATGATCTCTAATGGCATCTGCTCAATTTCCTTTACGTTATAGTCTCAAGCTTTTCTCATCCCTTGGAATTTAGCAAAGAATTTCCTTAGTGCGTCTGCAATCTTGTCACATTGCTATGAAGCCTTCTTATCTCGAACCCAGTCATAACTATGTCTGCACATCTTTCGTATCGTGATCCTCTTATTTGTTTTCTTGTGTCTCGTGGTAATTCGCAGTTTACATCCCTTCGTTTTTTGCTGAGCAACACTGAGTTGTTGGATGGTTAGAAGTCCTCGTCTCACTGCCACAACTGAAAATTAGTTGTATACATCGCTTGTCAACTGTCGATTTCAGACACATTGAAATCTTATGTTTTGTTTATTCTATTTAGTTTACCGAAAGGACTGCGTACCACTTCCTGTTAATCGAGTCGTTTTCTCCAATTCCCACAAACACAAAGACTCATCAACTAGCTGTATGATTTCACAATTAATTCTCAGCACTTCATTTTATCTGTGTACCCCAGACATTGGTTTAGACTTACTGCGATTGCTTTTCAGACATACTATCATACTGGCCCTATTAAGTTCTTCCGGTAGTCGCTGAAACTCATATGCACTAAAGACAACAAAATGAAACACAACCACTACAATACGTTGGTTCAGATATATTCAATTACCATGTATTCTTTCGTTGCTTTCCTAGTTCAAGATCCTCTTGGCTCTCCACAGCTGCTGCGAATAATTTTAGCAACATGGAATCTCTATCTCCCTGACTAGTTTCTATTTTGAATTTCGCACTATTTTCTTATTGTGATGAAATGTAGTGCAAGCTTCCGTACTTACATATATGTGGTTCAGTTTACTAACATAGGTTGACTCACTGTTTTGTTTCTCATGTGTTTTTACTACATAAATTGGTGAAACTGGCTCAAGAGCTTATCCACTTCTAAACGTACTGCCCGATTAAAAACCAAAATATTTTCGATATTAATGGTGACAGTAATTTACTGACTATCTCGTACATTACAGGGAGGAGGTTGATACATTTACAGATTTTTAGTCTTGTCTCTCTCGTTGCCAGTGAAGTAATACAATTACGGCAGTGCTCTAGTTTTGGTGGTTTGTGATTCCACACGTATACTGTAACTAATTTTACAAGTTTCTTCTGTGTTATTTTTCCTCCAGTTTTACCGCTTCTATCGAAACACTGTCATTTCCAAGAGTCGTATCTTTCTCCATACTATGAATACCTCTATACAACGCATTCGTTTTTCTGAGTCGTCAGTCCTCTGACTAGTTTGATGCGACCCACCACGACTTCTTCTCCTGTTTCAATCTTTTCATCTCAGTGTGCCTCTTACAGCTGACGTACTCAATTTTTTGCTGTTCTCTATGCTCCCTCTAGGACCATGGAAGTTATTCTCTGAGGTTCTAGCACATGTCCTACACCCTGCCCCTCCTTCTAGTCAGTGTTTCCAACATATTTCTTTCCTCCTCGGTGCTGGGAAGAATCTCTTCATTTCTTATCAGCCCACCTAATTTTCAACATGCAAGTATAGCACCAGGTCTCAGTCGCTTCGATTCTTTTCTCTTCCAGTCTCCTCACAACCCGTGATTCACTTCCGTACAACGCTGTTTTACAAACGTACACCCACTGAATTTTCTACCTCAAAGTAAGGCCAATGTTTGACAGCACTAGACTACTTTTGGCCAGGAATTTCCTCTTTGCCTCTGCGAGTCTGCTTTTTTAAGTGCACCTTGCTTCGTCCATCACGCATTATTCGCTTCCGTAGAAGCAGAGTTCCTTCACTTCATTTACTTCATGGTCCTTAGTTTTGATGTTAAGTATCTCACTGTTCTCATTTCTGCTAGTCCTCATCAATTCAGTCTTTCTCCGACTGTTCTTCCCATTCAGCGCGTCATGTAATCCTTCTTCACTCTTATTGAGGATAGCAATGTCATCACGAAATCTTATCATTGTTTTTCTTTCACTCTGAATTTTAATAACTATCCTGAACCCGTCTTTTATTTCTGTCATTACTTCTTCTACGTACAGATTGAACTGTGTGTGTGTGTGTGTGTGTGGGAGGAGGGGGGGGGGGGGAGGTATACTACATACCTGTCTTATAGCTTTTTTAATTCTAGCACTCCGTTCAACATCTTCCATTCTTATTGTTCCTTCTCAGATCTTATACATATTGAACAATTCCCGTCTTTTCCTTTACTTCACGCCTATTATTCTGAGAATTTCGAACGCCTTGCACCGTTTTACATTGCGGAACACTTTTTCTAGGTCGTCAAATGCTATGGAAGTCTCTTGATTTTTCCTTGCCTTTCGTCATGAGTCACAACGTAGGCAGTGCAGCTCTGGTGTCCTTATCTTTTGTAAAGCCAAACTGCCTACCAGATCCTGAATTTTCCTTTTATGCCTTCTGAATATTACTCTTGTCAGCAATTTCGACGTATGAGCTGTTAAGTTGCTTGTGCAATAATTCCTGTACTTATCTGCCGTTGCTGTCTTCGGAATAGATAGATACCTTTTTTCGATAGTCTGATGGTATGTATCCTATCTCACAGATAGTCTTTTGGTTGCCATTTACCCAAATGATTTTAGAAATTCCGAAGGAATGTTATCTCTGCCTTCTACCTTATTATATCGTAAGTCCTCAAAAAGCTCTGTCAAACTGTGATGGTAACCCTGGATTTCTTGTGTCTCCCAACTTGACTTCCATTTCTTCTTCAGTCGCGTCGGGAGACAGTTCCTCCCTCTCATAGAGGCATTCAGTGTATTGCCTACAACAACCCGCTCTCTCCTCTACATTTAACAGCGGAATTCCTCCAGCGCTATTAATGTTGACAACTTTACTTTTAACTTCACTGAACATTGTTCTGGCTTTTCTGTATGCTGAACCTGTCTTTCCGACGGTCATTTCTTTTTCGATTTGTTCATACTTTCACCGCAGCCATTTCGACTTCACTTCGCAAATCTTAAAGCGTATTGAAAGGAAGACCATTTACATGTGCCACACAAAACAGCGGTCGAGCTAAGATTGAACTTTGGGATACTTCATTAAGGACTTTTTCCTAGTAATATTTCTGGTTTTCTTGAGTTACATAGCGCAGTTCTCCGATTTTTACGTATCTGCCGGATGTATTTGTAGCAGTCGTGTTAACCAGTCACCTCGCCGTTTCTGAAGTCTGTGGCAGGCCATTAAGGCCACGCTTACGACGGGTTAGCTAACCTTGACGTGGAATTTTACAAATTTTGTGACGGCACTTCCTGTTACTTTATGTTCACTCGCATGAAACACGAAATAGGGTCTGCGACATATCACCAACGTGGTACGCAAGCCTGAAGCAATAAGAGGCAAAAACACTTTCTACACTACAAGCTGAAGTTGCGAGGCGCCATATCGTATTTGACTTTTCAAGTGATACCCACGTTTTTTGCGTTATAACTTACACCTTATGGATATACGCTGTTTCTAAGCACCAGCACTTTGAGTATCTTTCGAAACTGCATCGTTGTTGGTAGGATTTATTGTAATAAAATGATCGGAAACGTTGTATTGATGGTTTAAGACTTGCCGTATTTAGTTATTTTCGTCTTATATAACTCTAGTGTTATGTAAGTAAGCTGTTTTAATAGCAAGGCACATTAAAGATTCATCAAAAATGACCTACACTTGAGTATTGCTCATCAGTGTGGGATCCGTACCAGGTTGGGTTGACAGAGGAGGTAGAGAAGATCCAAAGAACAGCGGCGCGTTTCGTCACAGGGTTATTTGGTAACCCTGATAGCGTTACGGAGATGTTTAGCAAACTCAAGTGGCAGACTCTGCAAGAGAGGCGCTCTGCATCGCGGTGTAGCTTGCTGTCCAGGTTTTCTAGAGGGTGCGTTTCTGGATGAGGTATCGAATATATTCCTTCCCGCTACTTATACCTCCCGAGGAGTTAACGAATGTAAAATTAGAGAGGTTCGAGCGCGCACGGGGGCTTTCCGGCAGTCGTTCTTCGCGCGAACCATACGCGACTGGAACAGAAAAGGCGGGTAATGACAGTGGCACGTAAAGTGCCCTCCTCCACACGCCGTTGGGTGGCTTTCGGAGTATAAATGTAGATGTAGATGCAGCTGTAGAACCACCTAGTTGCTAACTGCACGCCCAACACATCGTTCTTCATTTTAATGACTGCTTCACATCCTGTGCCATCTGGATCCTTGATACCAACACCAGCTTTTCTGAACTGCGCAGGTGGGAACTCTCTCTGCTGTATATCGTAAGTTCCCATACCCAACTGGTCTCAACCTTCACTAGTTATCATTCTACACCTACCTGTCCCTTTATCTGTTCCCACCCCAGAACTACACAGTCCTCTATCCCGTTAGTGGACCCACAGTCTTTTAACTTCTTTTCCACTGCCCCACCCCCTTCCCTGCCAGCTGTCTAACCTCCCTATTGCACTTAGCTCCCTACCCACAATCCACCTCATCCCTCTATGATCTCATAACCATCACATTACTTTCCCCCACCCCTATTCCTGCTATACCTCCCCCTCATATAGCAGCTTCTGTACCCCACCACCCAGGTTTCTTCTCCCATCATGCGCTCCTCACGGTCTGGCAACTGCCAAACACTGTGGTCATCTGTGTGTGAGTTGCATTTGCAGACATGTGCGCGTGACTGGAGCGCGCACGTGCCTGTGTGTGTGTTTGTGTGTGTGTGTGTGTGTGTGTGTTTGTTTTGTCTAATTCGGATAAAGACTTTTTTATCTGAAAGCTTACTTTTTTGACAGTCTTTTTGTTGTGCCTATATGCGACTCTACATCTCTGCTGTATGGTGAGTAGCAATCTAAACTATTCATAATACTGTCATAATTCCAGTCTGAATTTTCCATTGTTTGAAATCACCCTTTTATTTTTATTCCGTGCATGAGCGTTTCATAAGCTATTGACATTACTTGTTCTCAGTTGTGTGATTAACAACAGACTCTTTCAGAGTTCTACTGCAATTGCAGCTGTATTAGCTTGTTATTGTTGTCAAGTTGTGTAAAGCCCCTCTATGTTTTGGGAAAAGAAGCAGATTTTAACATGGCAACAACTGAAAGAAAAAATGGTGTGCAAGACAGGCGAAAATACATAGCTCCCTCTGTTGTAATTTCGGCGCCATCCTGAAACCATTGTCTTTTCGATAATAAACGGTTGACTTGTTGCACTATTTGTCATACTGGCGTAACCCATTAATACGCTCGTTTGCTGACTTGCTAGCTGTAGCTTGTAAGATCTGCGCGATAGCGTGTGTGTGAAGGCTTAAGGCTTAAGCTGCAGAACTGCTCGTCCGCTACCACAAAGTCCAGTCCTCAAAGGAGCCCCCACCACTACAATTGTCCGCTTCCCTACCGCGCCGTCTGCACACCTATGGAACATGTAATACTGCACGCACTCTACAGGCGCCTAGTTCCCTTCACATTTTCTAAAAGGTTGTGTGACTTTCTTCTATCACGTCAGGAGACAGTTCCACCCACTCGCAGAGGCCTCCAATGTATTATTTCCACTAATCCGCTCTCTCCACCATGTTTAACAGTGGAATTCCTGCATCTCTTTTTCCGATGTCCAGTTCTTTTTAGATTTGTTCACACATCTCCTGCAGCCATTTCACCTTAGCTTCCCTATTCTTATTGTGTACTGAAAGGAAGACCATTTACATATATCATATTAAACAACGGTAGTACTAGAATTGTTTGTTGGGATAATTCTTTATGACGTTTCCCTAGTAAGAAAAATTTGTGGTTTTCTTGAATTACATAGCACTGTTTCCCGATTTTTACGTATCACCCGGACGTAATTATAGTGGTGGTGGTATCAGTCACCTCACAATGTTTGAAATCCATGATAGGCCAGTTAAACCTAGTTCCCTTCACGTTTTCTAAAAGGTTGTCTGATTTTCTTAGTAGGTTAATAGGAACATTTTCTGGAATACTCGATTTTATTTGAATATATGTGAGCTCTGTCTCAGCAGTGTATTAGTCCGATTTTGTGAAGTTTTATAAGCTTATTTCCTTACTGACTGGACATGGAGATTTCATTTTCTTGTTGTAACACGTTCTTGAATACTGTAGTGCTTATTTTTGCACGCTACAGACAGAACAACGTGACTAGGCTACTGACAAGAGAGGAAACGTGCATTACAGGCATGTGGGGCGCAGCTGCCACTGAGATGAAGAATTTGTGTAACACTGTTGGCTGCTACTGAATTTGCAGTATACCGATAATGTTACTTCTCTGAAAGGACTTTTGTGACCGTGAATGTATGTAATGGAAACGTATCGGACTATTTTTCAGTACTAGAAAGATTGTTATTGAGAGGAAACAATGTTATTGAGAGGAAACGATAGCAAAGTAAGAGGGAATCGAGCCAAGGTGCAATTAGTACTCAAGCAGTCTGTATTTCCGTAAAAGAAATGATCACGAGCCTAATTGGGCAAAGTTTTACTCAGTACTAGTATGATTCATAAAGAAGGTCAAGTATGTGTGTCGACTTAACTCGATACTAAACTTCTGTTTTACTGATAAGTTAAGAGGACAGAAGCACGTTTTAGGAAGTAATATTCCAGTGAATTGACTTGAACTACACTTGGGAAGGGTTAATGTGTTTAGGCAACAACTGGCATTCAACAACACTTACTATTTGTAGATTATAGTAGAAGGATGATGATAATTATAGGTAAACGATTACTTATGGAGGAGCGCTGTTGTCATGGACAAGGGATTCTTTTCTCAGTTTAATTATAAGAAATTATTACTATTGAAATAGCTATGAATTAATAGTATCTTTTGTACTGATTATGATTTGCATTTTTCAAGAATCGTTCACTACCTCATAATATTTAGCGCAAATGGAATATGCAGCGCCTGGATCTAGTGCAGTTTGAATAATTATGGCTAGATACTTATTTTTGGCTGCTGTTATTGATATATGACGTTTCTACTTGGCTCAAAAACCAGCATGGAGACCCAGAATCTAATTTATCGGTAGATTCAGGTCATGGCTGTACACTTAAGTCACAACACAAAATGGGAAACACTGTTAACTAAATTAAACATGAAACAGTAAACACTATTATTTCAATTAAAATAATCTCTGAACTGAGTGCTTTAACTATCCATTCATGAAAACTACATAGAGTAGTTGTGCCCACTAAATAAGTATGTACTTTACAACTCCACAAAGTCTGTTAACTTTTTTTAAGGAAAATAATTGCTTTCCAGTTCAGTAAAACGTGATACTCGGAGTAATCGTAACACTTAGGATAGGACCCTGTCTAGGTAAATGACCAAGGATCAAATACGATGGCTCAACACGAAATTTACAGAACACAAAATTAATAGTATTGAAAACGAAAGCATTATCTGTCCACGCAGTTCCAATTGTACATTACTCAACTGTTAATGTGAGATGAAGGTAGTGGCAGCGTCGATCTCATGTGCTGTTCAAAAAAGGATGGAAAAGTATCCATGGCTCTTTCTGTGTGGTGAACTCTGGAAATTCTCCTCTTAACGTCGGATACTCATAGTACAGAGCTAACCAGAGCATGCCATGAATAATAAGGCGCATTACTTCCACACCTGAGGCTATATTATACCGTCTTGCAGTTCTTGTCGCCTATTTCAGATCACAAGATGTGCATCCATTGCCTGCTAGCCACACAGGAGCCTTCTAGTTCGATCGCCAGATCAATCTTTTCTATTCCCACCTAGCCAGTTCCGTTGCGGAGAGACTTCCCTCCAAGTTCTACATGATTACAAACTTTCTTTCACTGTACATTAATCAGTATTACAATTAAATTTTTAGCTTTTTCATTCTTTTACAGTACATTACGTTTCAATTTGTATTCATAGTCTTATTACAAGTACATAAACTTATCATAAATAAAGAATAAAACATTAACATCGATGTTGTAGCAAAGAGCATGGTTATACAGAAGTCACATTAGGTAAAAACAGAAAAATAATTTAGATAATAGTAGTATAGGTAAATCGATAATTATGTTACACATGGCCCATGTTCCAGTGATGTTTCCTATTAGGTATAAATCAGTGAAACATCTATAACACCTCAAACAGTGTAGCGAGAAAGAAAAAAATTGAGATAATGACAACAGTATTCACTTCATATAAATAGCAATAGAAAAACAAAAAGCACCTTTTCACTTCATTCACATAAGAACAACATAGTTACATTTGACATAATATTTCACGGTGAGGAAGAAATTCTTTGTTAAATAGAGCACTGAACAGCAATGGTTACACCAACATGATAATGACACATAAATAAGCCAATACTTAATACATAAATACAAGAGAGAAAATATGATACAAGCTTTTTCATAGAGATTATACAGATTTTTTTCAGTATTTACAATTGTTTACTAGGAACGTTGAGCAGTTCATTTATTTTGCTTTCAAGGCAATATATGTAGCTTTTCTTCAAATTTTTTATCATTTTCAAAAATACTATTGAAGATTGTACTCTCAGTCTGTATGCATGAAAAGCAATTAGGAAAAGTTATTATTTTCACCAGGTATATGTTTTTGGGTGCATTAATTTGTATTCAGTTCTGCAAAACTCTGTTCATAATAAGCATAAATTTTCTCACTGCCCCTCCATAACTTCAGGTAGCCCATTCCCACGCCTTTATTTACAATCCTTGCTTTATCTAGGGATCACTTGGCTGCTCACTGAGATATTTGGCAGTCGTTTTGAAACATATTTCCATGTTTTATGCAGTTAGCAAGAAATTTTGATGCCTATTGCACATATTGGCAGTCCATTTTATCAGACTGCAATTCATTTTGGAATACATCCTTTTAGCATGTTATTTCACTGTTTTGGAATTCCATTTCAATCTACACACAGTTACATCGTTAAGAATCTGAAACATATAAACATACATAAGCAAAATTATAACAGCAAGTTTTCACATTATTTAAAAAAAATATTATAATACATTTCATATTATTCAGGACACGTTCTCAAATAGTGCTCTGGACATAAAGTTTCAAGTTCACTATGTTACGAACACCTGAGGGCTTCTCTGATTTTGGGAACACCAGGTAGTATGTGTTATTGCGAGGAGTTCCTTGCAGTTCAAATGGGCCATTGTAAATATATTTAAATTTGGAAATTTCATAATTCAAATCATCTACATCTGCATCTTCATTTATACTCCGCAAGCCACCCAACTGTGTGTGGCGGAGGGCACTTTACGTGCCACTGTCATTATCCCCCTTTTCTGTTCCAGTCGCGTATGGTTCGCGGGAAGAACGACTGCCGGAAAGCCCCCGTGCGCGCGCTTATCTCTCTAATTTTACATTCGTTAACTCCTCGGTAGGTATATGTAGGGGGAAGGAATATATTCGATACCTCATCCAGAAACGCACCCTCTCGAAACATGGACAGCAAGCTACAACGCGATGCAGAGCGCCTCTCTTACAGAGTCTGCCGCTTGAATTTGCTAAACATCTCCGAAACGCTATCAGGGTTACCAAATAACCCTGTGACGAAACGCGCCGCTCTTCTTTGGATCTTCTCTATCTCCTCCGTCAACCCTATCTGGTACGGATCCCACAATGATAAACAATACTCAAGTATAGGTCGAACGATTGTTTTGTAAGCCACCTCCTTTGTTGATGGACTACATTTTCTAAGGACTCACCCGCCTTACCAACAATTAATTTTATATGATCATTCCACTTCAAATCGTTCCGCACACATACTCCCAGATATTTTACAGAAGTAACTGCTACCAGTGTTTGTTCCGCTATCACATAATCATACAAAAAGGATCCTTCTTTCTACATATTCGCAATACATTACATTTGTCTATGTTAAGATTCAGTTACTATTCCCTGCACCAAGTGCCTATCCGCTGCATATCTTCCTGCATTTCGCTACAATTTTCTATGCTGCAACTTCTCTGTATACTACAGCATCATCCGCGAAAAGCAGCATGGAACTTCCGACACTATCTACTAGGTCATTTATATATATGGTGAAAAGCAGTGGTCCCATAACACTCCCCTGTGGCACGCCAGAGGTTACTTTAACGTCTGTAGATGTCTCTCCATTGATAACAACATGCTGTGTTCTGTTTGCTAAAAACTCTTCAATCCAGCCACACCGCTGGTCTGATGCTCCGTAGGCTCTTACTTTGTTTATCAGGCGACAGTGGAACTGTATCGAACGCCTTCCGGAAGTCAAGGAAAATAGCATCTACCTAGGAGCCTGTATCTATTATTTTCTGGGTCTCATGAACAAATAAAGCGAGTTGGGTCTCACACGATCGCTGTTTCTGGAATACATGTTGATTCCTGCAGAGTACATTCTGGGTTTCCAAAAAACGACATGATACGCGAGCAAAAAACATGTTCTAAAATTCTACAACAGATCGACGTCAGAGATATAGGTCTATAGTTTTGCGCATCTGCTCGACGACCCTTCTTGAAGAAAGGGGCTACCTGTACTCTTTTCCAATCATTTGGAACCTTCCGTTCTTCTAGAGACTTGCGGTTCACAGCTGTTAGAAAGGGGGGGGGGGCAAGTTCTTTCACGTACTCTGTGTAGAATCGAATTGGTATCCCGTCAGGTCCAATGGAGTTTCCTCTGTTGAGTGATTCCAGTTGCTTTTCTATTCCTTGGACACTTATTTCGATGTCAGCCATTTTTTCGTTTGTGCGAGGATTTAGAGAAGGACTTCAGTGCGGTCTTCCTCTGTGAAACAGCTTTGGAAAAAGGTGTTTAGTATTTCAGCTTTACGCGTGTCATCCTCTGTTTCAAGTCGTTAAATAGAATTTTACTTTCGAATTCACTGAACGCTTCACGCATAGCCCTCCTTACGCTAACTTTGACATCCTTTAGCTTCTGTTTGTCTGAGAGGTTTTGGCTGCGTTTACACTTCGAGTGAAGCTCCCTTTGCTTTCGCAGTAGTTTCCTAACTTTGTTGTTGAACCACGGTGGATTTTTCCCGTCCCTCACAGTTTTACTCGAGTTCAGTTCAGTTTTACTAGAGTTCTCATTAGTTTCAACGAAAATACAATCTCCAGTTCTGAACTTGGTAACTTTGAGGTTTGCATCATGCCTCTTAGATCTGGCTTCCACTTTTTGCTTCATTCTTTCGGTCACTAATTCCTTTTTTATGTTCAGTCCTGAGTTTACACATGGTGGAAATTCTAAGGTCTCTTTTATTATACTTTCACTGTTTAGCAAAATTTCCTCTGGAGTGAAGCCCTGGGACTCAAGGTGTGGGGCATTCATGACAGCATCACATTCTGACACAAATCTGACCCACGCCCTATGCCTGTGGTATCAGTAACTTCTACATAATTTACCTAGTTCGTGCATATACGTTACAACAGGGCTACTTGCAGGTTCGGGTTACTTCTCTTTTGATAATGTTACACTCCTGGAAATTGAAATAAGAACACCGTGAATTCATTGTCCCAGGAAGGGGAAACTTTATTGACACATTCCTGGGGTCAGATACATCACATGATCACACTGAAAGAACCACAGGCACATAGACACAGGCAACAGATCATGCACAATGTCGGCACTAGTACAGTGTATATCCACCTTTCGCAGCAATGCAGACTGCTATTCTCCCATGGAGACCATCGTAGAGATGCTGGATGTAGTCCTGTGGAACGGCTTGCCATGCCATTTCCACCTGGCGCCTCAGTTGGACCAGCGTTCGTGCTGGACGTGCAGACCGCGTGAGACGACGCTTCATCCAGTCCCAAACATGCTCAATGGGGGACAGATCCGGAGATCTTGCTGGCCAGGGTAGTTGACTTACACCTTCTAGAGCACGTTGGGTGGCACGGGATACATGCAGACGTGCATTGTCCTGTTGGAACAGCAAGTTCCCTTGCCGGTCTAGGAATGGTACAACGATGGGTTCGATGACGGTTTGGATGTACCGTGCACTATTCAGTGTCCCCTCGACGATCACCAGAGGTGTACGGCCAGTGTAGGAGATCGCTCCCCACACCATGATACCGGGTGTTGGCCCTGTGTGCCTCGGTCGTACGCAGTCCTGATTGTGGCGCTCACCTGCACGGCGCCAAACACTCATACGACCATCATTGGCACCAACGCAGAAGCGACTCTCATCGCTGAAGACGACACGTCTCCATTCGTCCCTCCATTCACGCCTGTCGCGACACCACTGGAGGCGTGCTGCACGATGTTGGGGCGTGAGCGGAAGACGGCCTAACGGTGTGCGGGACCGTAGCCCAGCTTCATGGAGATGGTTGCGAATGGTCCTCGCCGATACCCCAGGAGCAACAGTGTCCCTAATTTGCTGGGAAGTGGCGGTACGGTCCCCTACGGCACTGCGTAGGATCCTACGGTCTTGGCGTGCATCCGTGCGTCGCTGCGGTCCGGTCCCAGGTCGACGGGCACGTGCACCTTCCGCCGACCACTGGCGACAACATCGATGTACTGTGGAGACCTCACGCCCCACGTGTTGAGCAATTCGGCGGTACGTCCACCCGGCCTCCCGCATGCCCACTATACGCCCTCGCTCAAAGTCCGTCAACTGCACATACGGTTCACGTCCACGCTGTCGCGGCATGCTACCAGTGTTAAAGACTGCGATGGAGCTCCGTATGCCACGGCAAACTGGCTGACACTGACGGCGGCGGTGCACAAATGCTGCGCAGCTAGCGCCATTCGACGGCCAACACCGCGGTTCCTGGTGTGTCCGCTGTGCCGTGCGTGTGATCATTGCTTGTACAGCCCTCTCGCAGTGTCTGGAGCAAGTATGGTGGGTCTGACACACCGGTGTCAATGTGTTCTTTTTTCCATTTCCAGGAGTGTATTTAAAGTTCGTGCGTCAATCACCACTCGCACGCCCCCATCTTTCTGATATAGAATAATGGGAGGACTATTATATTCCATGTTGCTTCGTTCAGTTGCCCCACATTCAACTATTTTTTTCTATTTCTGCCTGTGCAGCTTGTTTCTTACACAAGAGAGCCGAATAAGTTCTCACGAGAAACGGTTCGTGTGTCAGAGTTTCGATACAGTACTCATAGTTCTTAAGTAACACAGGTTTGTCCGAAAATACATCCTAGTGTCTTTCTAATATGCTAAGCAGTTCAGATTTTTGTTCTAGTGTGAGGTCTTGTATGACCTTAATGATTTCTTTAAAATCATCCTCCTTCTGGTTGTCATCAATTAAGCGTTTGACATGGTACATTTCAAAAACACTAAAGAAGCTTTCATTTCTAGCGTCAGTTTCTAATTGCACAACTTCGTTACTGCAGTCAATGACCAAATTTTCTTTATCCAACCAACGTGTCCCTAAAATTATTTTTGGTTTCAAATCTGGAACGACCAAGAAATCATGTTCAGATTTTCGTCTTATAATCTTTAATTCTGCCAATACTTGACTTTTAATTGGCTTACTCTTTTTACCTGTAGCCTCTACAACTTCGATGCCATTTACGACGCCATTACTAGAGATCGTATTGTATATATCATAAAAACCTTAAAATATGCATGGAAATACGCATGAAAAATGTTTAAAATTGCATGAAAAATGTCGAAATATGCAAGCTCAAAAACTGAAGGTACATGGTAGTTACTGTGTGCATTACATCTCAATGTCGAATCTGTGCATATTAGTTACGAAGGAGAGCGCCGGCCACGAGAAAAATCGGTACATTTAGAACGCTGATATCATTTTCTGAACACTTTCTGGTAGAAATTAGGCAGGGTGCTTTTCTGCTATTATTTTCCAAAAATTTTCAAAATGGGACGCATACCGTGTTTCAAGAGTTGTTCCTTCTTTGCTACTGCTGTCGGTAACAAGCGGTTGCGATGAGTGAGTCGCAGCGAAACTATCGATATGTACAGGACCAACTTCGAGATATATCGCACTCAAGAGAGCCACACTCAAAAACTCCATAATATTTAATTTAAAAAACAACATACAAGCATGAATTTTTTGAACAGCATTAACTTTTAATTAACACTGTTGGACCATGGCATCATGTAAAATTTATTTTAACATTATTCTACTATTTTAGATATAAACGATTAAGTACTGTTCCAAATGTTCGATAGTAAGATTGTGTCTTCGATCACGCGAAACATTTTTATAAGCAGAATAGGACCGTTTTACGTCAGCTGAGGTAACTGGGCAGGATTTAAATTTGGATGATATGTTGGCACTTATTGTTTCTGGTAAAACTTCACCTGTCCCATTAATAAAACTATCAATTTGGTACAAGGGTTCAAAGCCTGTGTTACTGTTTAAAATATTTTCAAACTTTTCTTTAAGTTTTCTTTGGAATACCTCCGACAATGAGAAGTTCACTAGAATAATTTTATTCATTAACTGAATAGATTCATTCAACGCCAAACCTTGAGTTTCTAGCTTTTTAATACTGGCAGATATGTGGGAAAACAAAGTGCTTATCACAGCAATGTCTTTTTTAATACCGGAATCATTAAAAGCCTCCTTGCACTGGCAAACTACCAAAGTCTCTGCACTATCGAAGTCGTTTACTGTCCCTCTAATGGCCTCACAATGTCCATTGTAAAACAACACAGCTTCGACCCACATATCCCAACGAGTTACTACTGGTTCGGGAGGAAAAGGCACATTTGTTAGTTTTTCTTTGTAGGCCTTGATCCGAACAGGAGCCTTTAGAAACACCTGCTTTGTGGATAAAATCAGTTATTTACATTCACAAACGCTGAACGTACTTCTTCAGCAAGGCGATGTACTCTATGAGCAAACCAAGTCACATGAATCAAATTGGGATAAAATACTCGGAAGGCTTTTTTTGCTTTCATCATATAGCGAGCAGTAGAAACACAAACACCTTTTCATATACAGAAGATTCTGGAAATATTTTTCTAATTCCCTCATTCACAAATCTGGAGACCGTAGAATGATTTACTTTTTCAAGGTCTTTGCAGGTCGCTAAATAGGAAGAAGAAGACTCTCCTTTTAAACCACCAACAATTAAATTTGCAATGTAATGGCCAGAAGTATTTGTAGTTTCGTCAACTGAAATCCAGATAACGCTGTCCTTGAGTTCATTGCGTATTTCTTCCAGAACATTTACGTAAATTGTCGGTATGTAATCTTTACGCAATGTTGATTCATTTGGTATATTTTGATTTAAGCAATATTTGCGCAGGAGACCTTTGAGGATGGGGTTTATAAGTTTGTGAAGAGAAATATTGCTTGCAATGAATACTTCACATAGATCCATGTAAAACGTACTTTTTTGGTTACCTTTCAACAAATCTCTGGTACTGCAAATTGCTGTTGTCAGAAGTTGTTGTCGTGGTCATTTCTTCTGCATTCCTACGATATGAAGACTTGTCTTGATATGCTTGTCTATTTGAAGCTTTGTTTTTGCACGAAACTTTTTTCTAACAAACACGACAATATGAAACAATTCCGTCAAATGTTAATGTTCCAGGATGGTCAGCTATCCACGAAACGACTTTTTTTCCGACGGCATGGCGCACAACACATTACACACTAACGTCGTAGCCAGATTCAAGAGTGTAGAAGTAAATAGAAAACTAAACTGAAACAATGGACGTGCGACTAAAAGTTTAGTGTAATTGTTGCCGACGCGCACGGTACAACAAGGGAGGGGATTACCCGGGGACGCGGGCGCAGGAACATTGACTGTCTTCCTGTTCCTCTTGTGGAATGATTTTGCTACGGAGTGGCCTCTCGGTTGGCGATTGTACACAACTGCAGGTCGCGGTCAACCTGTGAGACATCAAAACCAGATCGAGCTAGAGACCACCTGTCCAAATTTTTAAAATATTGTTAAGATAGATATGCATCGTCACTAGTTTTTAGTTAAAATATGCAATAACCGGTGAAAAGGAGCCAAATATGCAAATGCATATGCAACATGCAAATGCATGTAATCCGGTTTCTAGTCATTATTAATCAATATTCGTCTGAAATGTACTCAGATATGAATTTGATCTGGCACTGACTTGTGACTCAATGTCTAAAAGGACTTGTTGCCTAATGTCGCAAATTTCGTCAAGGATGATGGTTTCTTTAATTGTTCTACTGTCGGAGTTCTTTTATTCGTTCCATAACAAATTTTGACGGACCTTAAGATCATTCCAAGACGTTTTATTCACCTACAAATTACATATGTCTGGAGATTTTTTCGGTTTTCAGATTTATTATGAATTAGTTGTTGGTTAAGTGTAATATAGTGTGGAGGTTCTTTCTTTCTTGGTTCTGTGTTTATTTCCGATTTTTGTTTTGAAGTTGCTTCGTCTGATAGTACAAAACAACATTGCGTCACGCCTTCCTCCATTTCTGTTACTTCAGTATGCTCTTCAGCCGAACTATCTTCTGTATCTGACCATTCTGGGTCACTGTTCGGTTCTGAAAGAAACGCCTTTTGTTGACACATGTTCATTTCTTCATCAGACCTTTTGTCGACCCTTAAATAATCAGAGTAACAGTTTCCTCATACTGTTATTGGTTATTTCTCTTTCATTACAGGTTCTTCGTCAGAACAGTCATTTACATCGGCTCTAGAGTCGTCTACCGTATTTTGTGTAGTCTTCGTGAACGTCAGTAATTCGTAAACATTTATCTTTATCTGCTTCTTCTGGCTTACTGACAATGGTTTGTTTCGCTGGCGATTCATTAGTAAGGAATGCTTCGTCCCGATGCTGAGATTTCATTTTCTGCCATTCCCCTCATTGTGACCGTATTTCTTTTCTTATGTCAAGCCTTGTCCTATTCTCAACATCCTTTTTCCTCTTTTCACTATTATCTAACCTTTTGGTCGCACAATTCTTTTTAAATCCTCCCAGTCGTACTGCTTTAGCCCTTGGTACAGATCATCCATCCGTTCAGAGCAACTAGTAATCCCTGACAACTCAGTATCATAAATTTTATCGTTATTCAAATTGTCATCAGCGCCTTCTTCCTCGCCTACGAACTTGTTCACCTTTACTTCCGCGGCACCTCCCGTTGGAGGCATGCGTGTGTATGTTGCTCTTGGCATAAGTTAGTTTAAGTTAGCTCAAGTAGAGTGTAAGTCTAGGGACCGATGACCTCTGCAGTTTGGTCCCTTAGGAACACATTTCGCCTTAGCTACCCTATTCTTATCGTGTATTGAAAGGAAGACCATTTACATGTATCATACGAAACAACGGTCGAGCTAGGACTGAATGTTGAGATACTTCATAAATGACTTTTTCCTGGTAATAAAAATTTGTGATTTCTTGAATATATAGCATTGTTTCCCGATTTTTGCGTATCTCCCAGACATAATTACAGCAGTGGCGGTAACCGGCCATTTCATCATGTTTAAAGTCCATGACAGGCCCGTGAAGTCTAATTCCCTTCACGTTTTCAAAATGTTGTGTGGTTTTCTTATCAGATTAATAGCAATATGTTCCGTAACACTCAATTTTATTTAAAAATATGTGCGCTCTCTCTCAGCAGTGTTTTTGTCCGACTTGTGAAGTTTTATAAGGTTATATAACCTTACTGACTAGACATAGGGATTTCTTTTTCTTCTTGTAACGTGTTCATGAACACTGAAGTTTTTATTTTTGCGTCCTACAGACAGCACAACATGACTATGATATGGAAAGAGAGGAAACGTGAATTATAGGGATGTCGGATGCAAGTGCTCCTCTGTGATGAAGAGGCAGGCGCAAGAGAGGACCTCGTTGCACGCCGCATCAAACCAACCAGAAGGCTGACGAAAAAAAAAAAAAACCTGTCGTAGGGATTTTACGTGCTTCATTTTTATAAAGAAACTGTGTGGTCTGCAAACCAGATACAGCCCATAGTTGCCGCTGGAATGCGCTACAATCACATATCACGTGAACTACGACGTCCCTTGTGACTCAAGTGATGTCTTTCACGAGTCCGCGTACACGCCCAAGTTAGCTGCCTCGTCCAGTGTTGGGACTTCTAATCTTTCCTGCTCTCTCTTTGCGACTGCAGTTATTCTCGTAAACTCCAGGGAAAAGTGACGTCACTACGTCAGCAAGACATATTTTGGGAGATTCCCCTGAAGGAATTCCTGCACCACCTAAGATTTTGGACTCGTATTGGGGAGCAACTGAGTTAGAATCCAAGTGTAACTGTCGATTATCTAAATCACTAAATACGAACTTTAAAATTGTAGACTGTTGTTTCAAGGAAGCAAGGGAGAGGGTGTTGTTATAGATGGCCAGTATCCTCTTTCTACGACACAAATGCACACGTGGATTCACGCAGTTCTTTGTTTACAGGTAGAGCGAGCTGCGTATCTTGAATAGAGTCCACGTGTTTTGGTACAAGCTCTCAGTAATAATAGTCCTCTTGCAGACACTACTGGAAATCTTCCTGTTCCAAACTTTACTCACTATAAATCAAATCTGGCCACTGTGTACTGTCTTAGCCTGTGATCCGCTATGTGAATGAATGACAAACGCCAAACTAGCATGAGTCAGTGAGTCAGTGACTGTGCTAGTGGGTGAGATCCACTGGTCAGCGGCTGCGATCTAAATAGTTGCTGTCGAGATGGCGTTGGCGGCTTGTTGCCTGCAAGTCTGTCTCCAGCCTCTCTCATGAGATTCGCACTTGATCCAGCGCCTACTATCGACATTTGCTGACCAGTGTGCTGGCGACAGCTTACGCCAGCACAAAAATAATTCCGCTAAATAGGCCAGAGCTGATTTCCCTCTGCAACCATTGTCGAATTCTGCTCCAATGAGAAGTAGTAGTTCAAATGGCTCGTAGCACTATGTGACTTAACATCTGACTGAGGTCATCAGTCCCCTAGAACTTAGAACTACCTAAACCTAACTAACCTAAGGACATCACACACATCTATGCCTGAAGCAGGATTCGAACCTGCGACTGTAGCGGTCACGCGGTTCCAGACTGAAGCGTCTAGAACCGCACGGCCACACCGGCTGGCTGTGAAGTAGTAGCTCTAGTGTTTCGGAAGCTAACAGTGTCTGCAAGACCTCTATGCTAATGACATGCTCCTCCATAACGCATCCAAATGACGCAGTTGTCAGTGGTCAACAGTGCGCCTACGTCTATATTGCCATTCTTCAGACCTCTATAAATTGATTTTAAAGGGAACTTCTCATGAAGGTGTCTTCCCGCTCCATTCATATATGGAGAATGGGAAGAATGATTGCTTTAATGTCTCTGTACATGCTGTAAGTAGTGTAACCCTCTCTTCATGATCCCTATGGAGCTAAGTACAGAGGGTTGCGGTATATTATAGTGTCCTCACTGATTACTGTTTCCTGAAATTTTGCAAGTAGGCTTTCAGGAAATAATGCGCGTCTGTCTTCAAGTGCCTGCCAGCTCAGCGTTTTCAGCATTTACGTGATGTTCTCGCATAGGTCAAACAAATCTGTCACCATTCGTGCTGCCCTTCTCTGTATGCGCTAAATATCCTCTGTTAGTCATTTATATTTGCTTTGGGTCCCACACACTTCAGAAATACTCTTTGATGGGTCGTACACGAGTTTTATAGGCAATCTCTGCCGGCCGGTGTGGCCGAGCGGTTCTAGGCACTTCAATCTGGAACCGCGCGACCGCTACAGTCGCAGGATCGAATCCTGCCTCGGGCATGGATGTGTGTGATGTCCTCAGGTTAGTTACGTTTAAGTAGTTCTAAGTTCTAGGGGCCTAATGACCTCAGAAGTTAAGTCCCATAGTGCTCAGAGCCATTTGAACCATTTCAGGCAATCTCTTTTGGAGACTCATCGTATTTTCTCAGTATTTGGGTTTTTTGAGCTGCAGAATTTTACATTTATGAACATTCAAAGCAAGCTGACAATCAGTTTACTTGTTTGATAACTTATCAAGATCTGGCAGTATTTGTCCTCTTCTTTTAGACAGAACTTCGTTATATCTGCAAGAAGGTGAGGTTACTATTATTAGGTCATTTATATAGAAAACGAACAGCAAGGTTTGTAAGGCAGTAGTATGGAACACTCCCGAGGTTGCTTCTACATCTATCGATGGCTCTTCATCAAAGATAACATGCTGCTTCGTCCCTAACAAGAAATCCTCAATCCAGTCATAGATTTAATTAGATGTCCCATATGATTGTACTCAGTCAAATGAGTTCCAGAACCGAATAAATGTTGCAGTTACCTGACTGCTTTCGCTAAAACGCTCGAATTGCGTTTCCCATAAGCGATGTTTGTGGAAGACATTCTGGTTGACTTTGATGAAGGTCATTCTGCTCGAGATTCCTCATTATGTTTTAGCTGAGAATATGTCATGTAATTCCTCAACAGATGGACGTCTCGCACAATCACTAACGCAAAAAAACGACACACCATGAAGAATTTACCCGAATGTCTATAGAGGCTCGCAAGAAGATCAGGCTCAGAACGGCGAAGTGGTACTGCCGAAAGGGAAGACCATCATATTTGGAGTATGGCTAGAACCCATTGTACTTCATCTGCAGCAGCTATTTCAGGAGCAGTTGGTATCACAGTGACACAACGAAGTATTACAAATTGGTCACTTCAGGGGTAACTCCGACCAACATGCTCTGTAGTGTGCGTTCCACTAACGCCAAACCAACGTCATTTGCGACTTCAGTGGCGTCAAGAGAGAAATCATTGGAGGGCATTGTGGAGGTATATTGTGTTTTCTGATAAAAGCTGGTTCTGCCTCGGTGCCAATGATAACTGTGTGTTAGTTAGAAGGAGGTCAGTTGATGACCTGTAACCAGCCTGTCTACGCGCAAGACACACTGGACCTTCATCAGGAGTTAAGATGTGGGGTGTGATTTAATATGATAGCAGTAGCACTCTCGTCGTTATCCCACACACCATGATTCCAGATTTGTTCGTCAGTCTGGTGAACACCATTCCAGGGCGTATTTTCCAACAGGACAATGCTCGCCCACGTACCGCGTCAGTAACCCGACGTGCTCTACAGAGTGTCGACATGTTGCTTGGCCTCATCCAACACTAGTACTCTCTCCAATGGAGCACGTATCGGACATCATCAGACGAGAACTCCAGCGTCATCCACAAACAGCAATAGGCGTCCCTCCCTATATTGTCCGACCAACTGCTGGTTCAAAATGGTTCAAATGGCTCTATCCACTATGGGGCTTAACACCTGAGGTCATCTGTCTCCTAGACTTAGAATTACTTAAACCTAACTAACCTAAGGTTCAAATGGTTCAAATGGCTCTGAGCACTATGGGACTCAACTGCTGTGGTCATTAGTCCCCTAGAACTTAGAACTACTTAAACCTAACTAACCTAAGGACATCACACATATCCATGCCCGAGACAGGATTCGAACCTGCGACCGTAACAGTCGCACTGTTCCGGATTGCGCGCCTAGAACCGCGAGACCACCCAGGCCGGCTAACTAACCTTAGGACATCACACACATCCATGCGACCGTAGCAGCAGCGCGGGTCCGGACTGAAACCCCTAGAACCGCTCGGCCACAGCGGCCGGCCCGACCAAGTGCATCAGGCATTAAACTCCATCACACAAACTGACATCCGGCACCTGTACGACACAACTCAGCACGTTTGCATGCTTGCATTCATCATTCTGGTGGTTACACTAGTTATTAATGTACCAGCATTTCACATTCGCAGTGGATTGTCTCGTGCTTACATTAACCTGTGATATTGCAGTGTTAAAAATTTTAATATGTTACGTAGAGAAATGTATTCCGAAATTTCATTACTCTGCATTAATTATCTCTTTGTGTCGCGATTCCTTGCCGTCATTGTATTTGAGGAACGAATCAATGCCATTATTTGCTTGTTTGCAGGTTATTTCGTGGGTGATCTTCACGGGAGCCATTTCGTACATGAAGCTGGCGATAGCGTCCATCTTCCGCACGGAGGGCGGTCGCAGCCTGTTCTGGTGCGGCGCCGCGCAGCAGATGGGGTCTGCCGTCGCTTCCGTGGTCACCTTCTTCCTGGTCAACTACGCCGGCATCTTCCATTCGTACTCTCCATGCTGATCACTTCCACAGACAGTGTGCACGAGACTACAAGCTGCGCACGTCACATAGTGACTGTACTATTTTATTTACACTGCCCCGTGAACACGATCTGCAGATGACATTACTTTGTGCTGTGAAACTGACACGGACATCAGTTCTGTCTACGAATTGTTTACGTGTTATATGTATACTGCCATTTACAATAAATGCCGTATATATTTTTTTATTTCAAATCTGGCTCCTCGCACGCAATGTCCAAAGAATAACAGAGTGTCCACCGACAGGTTACCAAGATGTTTTTCAAATATTCGTGTAGAAATTTGATGTAAGAGATCCACGCAATGTCTGCTCTATACAGGGTGAGTCAAAAAGGACTCTACAACTTTGGAGTGACATAGTTATTTATTACGATAACTTATAGAATCTGTGGTAGCATTTTGTAGCAAACAACCTCAGGTTTGATTCACGAAGTGCATCATACGGCAAGAAAGAAAGAATCAATTGATTGTAGGTTTTAATAATGATCATCCTCCTTTACCTTCTCAGCATTTCTGCAGATGACGTGTCACTGAGCACATTTGTTCTGTGCATGCAGTTGACGTGAGGCGCCTAGTTGTTTCCACTGCACTGTGTTGAATACGAAGGTTCCGTTGTAGTTCACTAACCTGCTGTCTTCAAGTTGATGTCCTCAGCTCAGAAAACAGCACGCAGGTCGTAGGTTAGGGATCTTGAGGCTGAAACTGACTTTTAGCGAGGTTCTGTTCTGAAATAATGTATCACTTCTTTGGGATACCACTCTCGTATTTTAATATAGCCACACGTGAAGATTACATGATCTTAACACAACACCTTCTGATACAGCAAAGGACATGATCAAACACAATGTTTACGAAAATGAATCTTTACACTATTTGTGGCACGTGTCTGTGCCTCATGACTACTGGAGTGAATCTTTTAATACTGAATACTGGTTAACACATCCTGCCACAGACTGTACATCTCGACTGCCTAATCCAGAGCGACAAATAGGAACTTAATTAAAAATTGGAATCACATCCTACGATAGACAACATGTCTGTTCTTCTCGACTGTCTAATCCAGAGTGAGGAACAGGAACTTAATTAAAAATTGGAAACACTTACTACGACATACACCATGTCTGTTCTTCTCGACTGCCTAATCCAGAGTGACGAATAGCTCGAAACACTTCGCGCGCCACACCAAAAAAGGCGTGACCCTAACGCTTCTGAAGTGCTTCGTCTGCAATTTCGTCTGTTTTTTGTTTTTGATTTAAATTGTTTTTAATAATTCTAAAATGAGTGACTGATAGTCAGCTGTTGAGAGATATTTATATTAAAAAGGGAAGTCATTCCAATGAGTAGTTTAACTAATAATAATGACTATACTTCAACGTTTTCGCGCCTTTGCTCCGAACACAGCAGCCAATTACAGAGCAGCAGCATTATGCAGGCGGTCTTTCTCACGGGAAAGGTACCGAATCTAATATATGTCACAGGTACCTCACACCACATTTCGTCATCTATATACACTCCTGGAAATTGAAATTAGAACACCGTGAATTCATTGTCCCAGGAAGAGGAAACTTTATTGACACATTCCTGGGGTCAGATACATCACATGATCACACTGACAGAACCACAGGCACATAGACACAGGCAACAGAGCATGCACAATCTCGGACCTAGTACAGTGTATATCCCCCTTTCGCAGCAATGCAGGCTGCTATTCTCCCATGGAGACGATCGTAGAGATGCTGGATGTAGTCCTGTGGAACGGCTTGCCATGCCATTTCCACCTGGCGCCTCAGTTGGACCAGTGTTCGTGCTGGACGTGCAGACCGCGTGAGACGACGCTTCATCCAGTCCTTAACATGCTCAATGGGGGACAGATCCGGAGACCTTGCTGGCCAGGGTAGTTGACTTACACCTTCTAGAGCACGTTGGGTGGCACGGGATACATGCGGACGTGCATTGTCCTGTTGGAACAGCAAGTTCCCTTGCCGGTCTAGGAATGGTACAACGATGGGTTCGATGACGGTTTGGATGTACCATGCACTATTCAGTGTCCCCTCGACAATCACCAGAGGTGTACGGCCAGTGTAGGAGATCGCTCCCCACACCATGATGCCGGGTGTTGGCCCTGTGTGCCTCGGTCGTATGCAGTCCTAATTGTGGCGCTCACCTGCACGGCGCCAAACACTCATACGACCATCATTGGCACCAACGCAGAAGCGACTCTCATCGCTGAAGACGACACGTCTCCATTCGTCCCTCCATTCACGCCTGTCGCGACACCACTGGAGGCGGGCTGCACGATATTGGGGCGTGAGCGGAAGACGGCGTAACGGTGTGTGGGACCGTAGCCCAGCTTCATGGAGACGGTTGCGAATGGCCCTCGCCGATACCCCAGGAGCAACAGTGTCTATAATTTGCTGGGAAGTGGCGGTGCGGTCCCCTACGGCACTGCGTAGGATCCTACGGTCTTGGCGTGCATCCGTGCGTTGCTGCGGTCCGGTCCCAGGTCGACGGGCACGTGCACCTTCCGCCGACCACTGGCGACAACATCGATGTACTGTGGAGACCTCACGCCCCACGCGTTGAGCAATTCGGCGGTATGTCCACCCAGCCTCCCGCATGCCCACTATAAGCCCTCACTCAAAGTCCGTCAACCGCACATACGGTTCACGTCCACGCTGTCGCGGCATGCTACCAGTGTTAAAGACTGCGATGGAGCTCCGTATGCCACGGCAAACTGGCTGACACTGACGGCGGCGGTGCACAAATGCTGCGCAGCTAGCCCCATTCGACGGCCAACACCGCGGTTCCTGGTGTGTCCGCTGTGCCGTGCGTGTGATCATTGCTTGTACAGCCCTCTCGCAGTGTCCAGAGCAAGTATGGTGGGTCTGACACACCGGTGTCAATGTGTTCTTTTTTCCATTTCCAGGAGTGTACTTCTTGCATCTCCACTGTTCTGGGAACAGCTTCTTGGAGCCTATTATGATGGCTGACTAAGCCAGAAATATTACAATCAGCACCCAATTGCGCCACCGGCAGCGCCACCATGGTGCACAGTTAAAATGGCTACTTTCAATGTTGCTGTATGTTTTGGTTTCATCAAACGAACTGTACAACAACTTTTCGGCGTAAATTTAGCACCGAAAACACTAAAGAATCTGCAAGCAAGCCTACAGTTTACTCTTGGCACAACAACTTTGTTGAGAAGGGCTGTTCACTGTGATATGATAAATCGCAGGTCGCCCTCGTGTTGATGACTATTTCGAACAGGTTAGGGAGAGCTTTGCCCGCAGTCAACAAAAATCAACGCGACGTGCGCCTCACAAGACTGGCATTCCACAAAATACTGTCCACTTAATTTTCAACATTCGTCTGCAGCACCACACCTCAAATGCTTCGATTCTCTTCTGTTCCGGTTTTCCCACAGTCCATGTCTCATTACGGTACAACGCTGTGCTCCAAACGTGCGTTCTGTTGTTTTTCCATTTATGAACACCAATTTCTTCCTCAAATTTAGGCATTGATTGATACTAGTAGACTTCTCTTGGCCTGGAACGCCCTTTTTGCCAGTGCTAGTCTGCTTTTGATGTCCTCCTTGCTCCGTCCGTTGTTGGTTATTTTGATACCTAGGTAGCAGAATTCCTTAACTTCATCTACTTTGTGACCATGAATCCCGATGGTAAGTTTCTCGTTGTTCTCATTTCTGCTACTTCTCATTGCTTTCGCCTGTCTTCGATTTACTCTCAGTCTATATTCTGTGCTCAGTGACTGTTCATTCCATTCAGCAGATCACGTAATTCTTCTTCATTTTCACTAGGATAGAAATGTCGTTAGTGAATCGTATCATTGCTATTCTTTCACCTTGAGTTTTTATTTCACTCTTGAACCTTTCTTTTATTTCCATCATTGCTTTTTGGATGTACGGATTGAACAGTAGGGGGGAAAGGCTACAACGCTGTCTTGCACCCTTTTTAATCCGAGCACTTCGTTCTATGTCGCTCTCTTATTATTCCGTCTCGGCATTGGTACATATTGTATATTAACCGTGTTTCCCTATAGCTCACCCTTATTTCTCTCAGAATTTCGAACATCTTGCACTATTTTACATTGTAGAACACTTTTTCCAGTTCGCTAAATCCTATGTACATGTGTTGATTTTTCTTTAGTCTTGAAATTGGCACAGCACAGTAGAGAGGCAGGTAAGGTTGCTCGTGGGGAATTCTGTGAAGAAAAGTTGCACCGGTCAGAGGACGATGAGGCATTCCTGATCGCAGTAATCTTCAGCGATGAGTCATCATTTCATGTCGGTTTACTTCCAGGAAGGCGGAGCACCACCTCATTTCCTCACGGAAGTTCGAGGTTTCCCTGGCACTCGCTGCACAGGTTAGCGGATTGTCCGTGAAGGGCTAACCGCATGGCCACCTCCATCTCCAGACTTAACACCGCTGGATTTCTTTCTTTGGGGTATCACTAAAGAGGGTATATGTGTTCCTCCCTACCAAACAATTTAGCCGACCTGAGAAATCGAATCTACGCTGCTATTGCACAAGTTACGTCCAATTTGCTGCAAACGAATGTGGGAAGAAATTGATTACAGGTGGGCTGTTTGCCAAACTTTCATGTGAAACTTGAGCTTGTTTGCTACAAAATGTCACATCTACCACTTCAGAAAGTTACCTCAATAAATTCCTATATCCTTCCAAAGTCCTAAAATCCATTTTGACTGACCCTGCAGTAGCAGCTACACATCATGGATTCACGAGCCATCGAAAGTGTCTGGCAGCAATTTTTATCCACAACTTCTCAAACGCCGCCCAAACTCACCGATATTAGTCATACCTACATACAACATGTGCGCATCTCGCTCCACTGCGTCAGACATTCTCAACACAGCGCATTCACTCAGAGAAGATCCGTGAAAGTTGGTGCGGCCTTTTCATGTCTGTTTCTCGCGCCTGCCACGACCACTCATGTAACAAATATTTGTTTACGTTTCTATGGTAAATTGTCAGTTTTGCCACAGTTGTAGGCTAGTAGATGGTGTTGCCAGTGCTGAGCACAGCCATCGATTAAAGCCGGGTGGCATGCATTCTCTATCTTGCGAACTTCAAAACTTGGGTTTGTCCGTTAAAGCCCCGTGTAAAACTTGCAGCCTCGTCTTAAATTCATTAAAGTGACACTCACTTTTGGTTATTTATTTAGGTACGATGTACTTCCATAGATCAGTATCCACCTGGTTAGCCGTCCCTGTTAAAATGCTGCTCCCTTAACGGGGAGAGGCGTCGGCCCCGGATGGAATCCTCCCGCCAGGTTAACAATGACGGTTGTTATGCCGCCCACCATAGATGTAGCTTTCAGGCGGTTTCCCACATCCACCTAAATGAATACGGGACTGAAACCAAGTTCCACCGAGTTACACAATTCCTTCGCTTTCACTACATACAGACAACTGAGATACACACACACAGACGCCACAGAAGTCACGAGATACCGACTACGAAAAACTTCTATGACTTATAGAGGGGCGTGAGTAACTCATTCACTTCTGCTCGAGGAACCGAATTAAGCGTGACTTAGTATAATTCGAACGGAAACAACGGAGCATCCATTTATCATTTAAGCAATTTTGTTTGTATTGACACTTAAACATTACATGCTTACGTTATTTAAAATCAATAAAGAACCCAGTATACTGTAGGTAATGAACAGCACAGATGCATTACAACAGCGACTCGATGTGGCGACCACCAACGTTGTTACAGACATTGTACCTACGAAGCATATTCTGGTATACATTCTCCATCCCACATGTTGTCTCTTCGGTTTCTAGTGCAGTGGCCAGAAATCGTGCCAGCAGATATTCTTCTGCCTCTACAGAAGTCTCGTAAATTAAACTTTGCATATAACCCCACAAGAAGCAGTCCATAGGAATTAAATCTGGCGATCGCGGCGCCACGTTATTGGACCACCTCGGCCTATCCATCTTTCGCCATGTCGTCTGTTGAGATGTCTCCGAACCGCATATGACAAGTGGTGTGGTTCACCATCGTACTTAACAACTTCAAAGAACGGGTTCGATACGTTTTGTAGGAATATAAAGTACGCAGGACCAGTTAGCCTGAGTGGAAGGTGGTATAGTCCAGTCACACGACTTTAGAGAATACTTGCCCTCAAGTTAATACGAAACCGGCAATAGGGTTTTCGTCTGCCCAGACATGGCTGTTTCACAAATTCAGAATACAGTTCCTAGTGGTCTCGTATTCATCTGTAAACAGAACTCGACGTGGAAACAGGGATGAGTCGATGTAGCGGTGCAGGAACCTTATGCAGTCAGCAACGCGTAGTGGAAAATCGGCTGGACCCGTAGCGTGTACCCTTTGTAAGTGGCACGGATGTAATTGTTGCTCAGGTAGAACGCCCCAGACGATACTGTGACTAACAACCATTGCACGCGCAATTGTCTGTGTACTCGTTGACGTGTTCTCTTCAACGTGATGCAGTACATCTTCTTCATATTAAGGGGAGCGGTGTTGCCGTGGAGCACCGCAGTCCTGCCTCCTCATTCTGAAGGTGCCTGCCTGTCTCTCGGAGCCTCTGCGTAGTTTGGGCAAAGGTTTGTGAGATGGCGTGCTACGTTGCGGGCAACGTTCGTGATACAGCTGACTAGCAGCTCTCCCGTTACCTCGCGCTTCGCCATACACAACAAGCATGACTGTATTCCGAAAACGTGTAGCGTAGCATATTTACTGTATCGGAGACGTACAGGCGTTGAATAGGTCTCTCAACAAGGTAGACGTTAAGTGACATCAGGTGACCATCTAATACAGTCCACATCATCCTGCCGACGCTATAGCATACCAGGACAAGTAACTCTGAGACTTTTATCTTTCCGGCAGCAGACGTGGACCTGTTACACGTCTGAAATAAGTCCGCTGTGGAACCCAAACGATACTTTTCGCAACATTGGTTTCTGTTCAAAATATTAATTACTCACTTCCCTCTACAAGTCCTATAAATTTGTTCAAAAATGGATCAAATGGCTCTAAGCACTATGGGACTCAACTGGTGTGGTCATCAGTCCCCTAGAACTTAGAACTACTTAAACCTAAGTAACCTAAGGACATCACACACATCCATGCCCGAGGCAGGATTCGAACCTGCGACCGTAGCAGTCGCACGGTTCCGGACTGCGCGCCTAGAACCTCGAGACCACTGCGGCCGGCTCCTAGAAATTTGTCACTGGAATCTCCAAAGACCCTGCATTATTTTATGATAGCCAGACCTTTAAGGGGTGAAGGTCAGCCGAATAGAGACCTTGCTAATAAACTTCTTTCCAGCCATTGCTTAACAAACGTTGTGTGGAAATGATGGTGTTGTGCATGTTATAGGACCACTAATTTTTATATATATATGCTTATTCGTAAGTACCTCTGTGCTTTCAGAATACGATTGCGTGAAAGCTACAAGAGTTACTAAAAATGACATCAGTAGATAGAGCATCTCACCAAGATTATAAATCAAATTACAGGTGCTCATCGTTTGTCATGTGGTAAACCATCAATACATGTGGAAGAGCATGTGCGCGCAATCGATTGAAGCAGAGGAAGGGGCAGCAACAGCAGTTCGCTTTGGAAATCTGTTCATTGGTTTGCCTGTCTGCAAGCGCGAACTAATTCGTCAGCATGTCCCGTCACGGCCACCCCTAATGGGGCGTCGTTTGTCTAAGCGTTACGAATTCTAACTGGGAGAGATCCTCTAGCCACTGATATGTGTCATTTTTCTGTTTTTCAGCGCAGATGTACTAATGAAAGACCTTTATAAACGACCTAATGGGAAATGTCGAAATTCCGGGAGGGTTTTCACGGAGAATGCTATTAAACACAGAGAAGCCAAAATTCAAGAAAACTGTAGCGAAATTCTGAAAGACCTGTGGAAGATCGACACTTGGTGCAGGGACTGGCAACGGACCCTAAGCACAAAAAAAATGTAACATATTGTGCATGATAGAAAAACCTGTTATTGTGTGATTAGATGTTTGCCACTTGAAACAGTCACGACCATCACATGCCTAGGAGTATGCGTACAGAGCATTTAAGCGACCAGATAAAATTAATTCGCAGGTAAGGTTTATGCTAGACTAAGATTAATTCCAAAAATCTTCAGAAACGTCCACTCGCAAAGGAGGTAGCTTACAAAACCCTTGTCCGACCAATATTTGAAGCCTGGTCGTCATTTTGGGATCCGTACCAAATAATACTGACAGAGGAAATAGTGAAGATCCAAAGAAGAGCACCGCTTTTCGTTACAGGTTCATTTAGTATGCACAGAAACGTCACGGAGATGCTCAGCCAACTCTAGTGGCATACGCTCCAAGAGATGCCTTCTGCATCACTCTGTGATTTACTGTTACGGCGGGTGTAGGCCAAACTGCGTATTGACATTTAAAAATCGGTATCTCCTAAAATACTTCTATTAAAATGGTAAAACTTTAGATCATTATGTAGAACATTCTGAACGACAACCTGCATAGTTTTTGTTCGATGATGTTCATGGACAGTAAGTTTATAAAGATTTGAATTTTTAATTACAGTTGTACATATAATGTAGCTTGTCTCATAAAATTATCATGCATTGTAGATAAAACTTCACAGTTTACATCTGCATACATGGCTGGTAAAACGTGTGCAACAGATGTTCGTTTACACTCATAGTTATTTTCAAATTAATTTTTCAGTCTTATGTTGACCGAGTCTGCTCTATTTCTCCATACAGTAATGGAGAACTTTTCTCAGGTACAAGATAAAGAAAAAGTGCTTTACTTCATTATTCACAAAACGGTTTTTAAGAACTGTGCCAAATTTCTGGATGTTAACTTTTATAGTTCCTGAGAAAAGGTACATTATATGCCAGAAAAATCACTGGACGGCAAATCTCATTAATGTTTTTATTTCAATTTTTAACAATGTTCTCATACCTATACTCTGTCCCTATGCATGACCTTCATTCTATTTAATGTCTTCCTGAAGTACTCTCTTCGCCTTCCTCCTTTGCCTAGTGAACTTTTGCATATTTTCCTCTGGTGCCTGTGCTTTGTCAAGTCTTTCTACATAGATGCTTCTAATTATCTTCAGTGTGAATGCACCTGGGTGGAAGCCTTTATCTCCGCAGGTATTTAATCCTACCTACATTTCCTTTATTAAACAGTAAATAGGCATCATGTGCAGCTATCTTCTCAACATTTACGACACAAATACTGTTTTTGGACAACGCATCCATATAACATGATTGTAGCTCGCATTCGTATTTTGCTTCTTCCCACGTACATATTTCTTTAGCAGTCTGTGACTCGTTAGGTACCTGAAAGTTGGTTTCATAACATTTAAAACAGGAAGTGGCAAGCCATGTTTTTGGCTTCTTCCTGAATATATTTGTACCACGATATGTCACAGAGGAAGTACTAAGGATTCTCATCTGTGCAAAGTTCTAAAAAGAAATTACAATGAAATTAATATCCCAAACTGCATACAGGCGTTGATATAAGTCAACGGGGACAGTTGAAAATGTGTGACCGGACCGAGACTCGAACCCGGCATCTCCTGCTGACATGGCAGACGATCTATCCATATGAGCCACCGAGGACACAGAGGATAGTACGGCTGCAGAAACTTACCTCTGGCACGCCTCCCGCGAGACCCACATTCCCGACTTATTGTCCCGCACTATATTCATAGTGCCCCTGCTCATTATATTCATTACTCACGGCTTTTTGCCGATTCGCATAAGAGTTCGGGCACTGTTTGTGCATCCGCAGAGGAGAAGAATATGGTTAAATGACCGGTGAGAACATGTCCGAAAGAACAGATACCATCTTCATATACACTCCTGGAAATGGAAAAAAGAACACATTGACAGCGGTGTGTCAGACCCACCATACTTGCTCCGGACACTGCGAGAGGGCTGTACAAGCAATGATCACACGCACGGCACAGCGGACACACCAGGAACCGCGGTGTTGGCCGTCGAATGGGGCTAGCTGCGCAGCATTTGTGCACCGCCGCCGTCAGTGTCAGCCAGTTTGCCGTGGCATACGGAGCTCCATCGCAGTCTTTAACACTGGTAGCATGCCGCGACAGCGTGGACGTGAACCGTATGTGCAGTTGACGGACTTTAAGCGAGGGCGTATAGTGGGCATGCGGGAGGCCGGGTGGACGTACCGCCGAATTGCTCAACACGTGGGGCGTGAGGTCTCCACAGTACATCGATGTTGTCGCCAGTGGTCGGCGGAAGGTGGACGTGCACGTCGATCTGGGACCGGACCGCAGCGACGCACGGATGCACGCCAAGACCGTAGGATCCTACGCAGTGCGGTAGGGGACCGCACCGCCACTTCCCAGCAAATTAGGGACACTGTTGCTCCTGGGGTATCGGCGAGGACCATTCGCAACCGTCTCCATGAAGCTGGGCTACGGTCCCGCACACCGTTACGCCGTCTTCCGCTCACGCCCCAACATCGTGCAGACCGCCTCCAGTGGTGTCGCGACAGGCGTGAATGGAGGGACGAATGGAGACGTGTCGTCTTCAGCGATGAGAGTCGCTTCTGCCTTGGTGTCAATGATGGTCGTATGCGTGTTTGGCGCCGTGCAGGTGAGCGCCACAATCAGGACTGCATACGACCGAGGCACACAGGGCCAACACCCGGCATCATGGTGTGGGGAGCGATCTCCTACACTGGCCGTACACCTCTGGTGATCGTCGAGGGGACACTGAATAGTGCACGGTACATCCAAACCGTCATCGAACCCATCGTTCTACCATTCCTAGACCGGCAAGGGAACTTGCTGTTCCAACAGGACAATGCACGTCCGCATGTATCCCGTGCCACCCAACGTGCTCTAGAAGGTGTAAGTCAACTACCCTGGCCAGCAAGATCTCCGGATCTGTCCCCCATTGAGCATGTTTGGGACTGGATGAAGCGTCGTCTCACGCGGTCTGCACGTCCAGCACGAACGCTGGTCCAACTGAGGCGCCAGGTGGAAATGGCATGGCAAGCCGTTCCACAGGACTACATCCAGCATCTCTACGATCGTCTCCATGGGAGAATAGCAGCCTGCATTGCTGCGAAAGGTGGATATACACTGTACTAGTGCCGAAATTGTGCATGCTCTGTTGCCTGTGCCTATGTGCCTGTGGTTCTGTCAGTGTGATCATGTGATGTATCTGACCCCAGGAATGTGTCAATAAATTTTCCCTTCCTGGGACAATGAATTCACGGTGTTCTTATTTCAATTTCCAGGAGTGTATATTCGTGAAAGAATATTGACCACACTGCTTGCTGCATTGTTTCACATTAAGTGTATTGTCCCTGACGGCTTAACCATTATATATTTGTAACGTGTGAGTTTCTTTGTCTGTCAAACAGTTAGCACGTCCCAGTGACATTAGATCTTCTAATTTCTTGCCGTGTATTTGTTTCTCCCAACTGAGAAGGCTGCTCCTCTTCGCTTTTGAGCATGCCCCCCCCCCCCTCCCATAATACTAACACGAAAAATGGCTACATGTGGTTCACAGTACGGAGAAAGGGGGCGTGGCAGGCGTAGACGCCCAAATGGAATTTTTTAGAACTTATTGGTAGGCATATTTAGATTATGGAACTTTTAAATGCCATTCTCAAAGTATCATTCTAATAAGTTAAGCAATAAAAAAAACTTCGATTTTTTTCGTTATTTTGCTCTACATCTGCCTTTGAAGTTTCAAGAGCGAAAATTCCTAGAAGTCAACCAGTATTTCTCACAAATCTTTCTCTTTTTTTTAAATTCTAAGTGTATTTTTTTAAATGTTTATTTGCACAATTTACCTTTTTTAGATATCTGTTCATATGACGTAATCCGACTGCAATGAAACGTCAGTAAGCATAAGATGACTTGTGGGCTGTAGCTGTAGAGTTCATGTAGTAGAAGTAGGATACAGTTGTATACGCTATACTGTGTGTCTCTCCTAAGATTCGTCAGGCGCATTTTCTTTAGTGTTGCGGCAAATATTTGGAATTTAGTTTTTTGCGGTGTTTAGCTGGTGTCAGCCCAAACAAATTCTGCTCATCATGTCTTTAAAACTATGCCTAGCGTCGACGGAATGCGTCGGTTTGTTTTAGATTTTTAAATCCTCATTCGATAGAGCTGTTCTAGAACGATATTCGTTTTACTGACTTGTGTTAACAGGAACAGTAAAACATGAAAAATAATCAGCACTCCTGAAGCGACTTAGCAGTATTTGTTTGTGCTGACTCCAGCTACACATTGCAACCACAAAATTATAAATACGTGCCGAAACAATAGAAGACGTGCTCCAGACAACTCTTAGGAGAGACACCCTGTATTTCTCACAACAGCATCGAAATCAGAGGGCTAAGTTCAGAGAGTAACACAACCAGTAATAAACGTGCAGTTAATGTCACCAGGTGCTGTCGAGAGAGATAAGCACAATGAATGCAGAGAGAATAAGAGAAACTGTAACAGTGTATTCTGCCAAGTGAAACGAGCTAAACCACAGTACGGACAAAGAAGAAGGCAGTAACTACGAGATAAACAACTGGAATCAAAATGGTTTAAATGGCTCTGAGCACTATGGGACTTAAGATCTGAGGTCAACAGTCCCCTGGATTTGTAACTACTTAAACCTAACTAACCTAAAGGGGACATCACCCACATTCACGCCCGAGGCAGGATTCGAACCTACGACCGTAGCAGCATCTCGGTTTCGGACTGAAGCGCCTAGAGCTGCTCGGCCACAGTGGCCGACTTAACTGGAATCAATCCATGTATTTCGTTCACTGGATCTTAAAGAATATTGTGCAGCTGAATATGAAGGTACGAAAGGAGTGAGGCCGCCGAAACAATGCAAGCGCGTTCGTGATGGTTAACGCCGTGACTGAGACAGGCCTCATACCCACTAATGAGAAAGTACTGCCGTGATGTGATCGGTCTCTGTGGAAGTTGATGGCGTGAGTTCTACAGAGAGTGCGCATGTTAGACAAAGAAATCAAACTGAACAAATGAAACCTCAGCCTGTCACTATTATTAGAGTACAGAACCATTATTCTACGGTCAGAATGGCTAACTCTTTCGTTGTGAATAAGAGACGTTGTCGGACAAAAATGTAGGCATGGTCAGAAGGTCTGTTCCTAAAGACTGGAAAGTAGCACAGGTCACACTAATATTCAAGAAAATAAATAGGTTAACCCATCGAATTCCAGACCCATACCACTGACCTCAATTTGCAGTAGGATTTTGGAGCATATACTGCACTCGAACATTATGAGTCACTTTGCTTTGAAGAAAATGGTTTATTGATACATAGCCAACAAGAATTCAGAAAATATCGTTCTTTTGCAACACAGCTAGCTCTTTATTCCCATGAAGTAATGAGTGCTGTCGACAAGGGATCTCAGATCGATCCCATATTCCTAGATTTCCAGAAGGCTTTTGATACCGTTCCTCACAAGCGACTATTAATCAAATTGCGTGCGTATGGACTATCGTCTCAGTTGTGTGACTCGATTCGTGATTTCCTCTCAGAGAGGTCACAGTTCATAGTGATAGCCGGTAAATCATCGGGTAGAACAGAAGTGATATCTGGCGTTCCGCAAGGTAGTGTCATAGGCCCTCTCCTGTTCCAGATTTACACAAATGGTCTAAGTGGCAATCTGAGCAGCCCCCTTGGTTGTTTGCAGATGACGCTGTAATTTATCGTCTAGTAAAATCATTCCAATTACAAAATTATCTAGAGGGAATTTCTGTATGGTGAGGAAAATGGCAATTGGCACTAAAGAAAGTAAAGCGTTAGATCATCCGCATGGGTACTAAAAGAAATCCGATAAATTTTGGGTATACGATAAATCGCATAAATATAAGGTCTGTCAAATCGACTAAATACCTAGGAATTGCAATTACGTGCAACTTAAATTGGAAAGACCACATAGATAATATTGTGGGGAAGGCGAAACGAAGACTGCGCTTTGTTGGCAGAACACTTAGAAGATGCGACAAACCCACAAAAAGAGACAGCCTACATTACACTTGTCCGTCCTCTGTTGGAATATTGCTGCGCGGGGTGGGATCCTTGTCAGGTAGGATTGACGGAGGACATCGAAAAAGTGCAATGAAAGGCAGCTCGTTTCGCATTATCGCTCAATAGGGGTGAGAGTGTCACTATGATACCCGAGTTGGGGTGGCAGTCACTGAAAGAAAGGCGATTTTCATTGCAGCGAGATCTATTTACGAAATTTCATTCACCAACTTTCTCTTCCGAATGCGAAAATATTTTGTTGACAGCCACCTACGTAAGGAGAAATGATCATAACAATAAAATAAGAGAAATCAGAGCTCGAACGGAAAGATTTAGGTGTTCCTTTTTCCCACGAGCCATTCGAGAGTGGAATGGTAAAGAAGTAGTATGAAAATGGTTAAATGAACCCTCTGCCAGGCACTTAAGTGTGAATTGCAGAGTAACTATGTAGGTGTAGATGTCAAAGTAACTTCGTACACGTGAACTTCATCGGCGAGTATGTGAATGATTAGGGTTGCAATTCTCTGTGACAAGTAGGACTGCCACCAGAGTGCATTAGGATCGTTCGTGTTTAGGCCTGGTAGGGTATATATAAGGGACGTGAACAGCACCAGATGAAATGTGAAGGACACGGAGATGGTGCATAACCGTGTGAGACAGCGTTATCAGCACTTGGCAGAGTTTGAAAGGGGCCTCTTTGTGGGTCTCCATTGGAGAGGATGGTCGAATCATATTTGTGGAACATTCGGATCTGAAAGTGGGACGATGTGGGAACTTGAGAGCTGGGATGCTTGTCGCCAAGGTTCCTGTCGACCATGTCTGACCTCCCATCCTAGAGCAAATACTGAACTCTCGGCAACATTTTGCGTCATCCTGCACTACTGGTCGGAGATAGTGTGCGTAGGCTGCAGTTAACAGCATAGCTCAAACGGTTGCACTTGGAGCGGTGTCATAACTGGGAAGCAAAGAGTGCTAATGAATGCCGCTGCATTGTGTTCAGCGATTAATCGGGGTTCTGCACTACCTGGGATGACTCTCATTGGCAAGTATGGTGATGACCTGAAGAGTGGTCGTATTCTTCCAACATTTCGGAGAGGTACAGCGATGTTATTCCTGGCGGCAGGGTGTGAGTCAGCCATCCGTTATACCTGGCAAAGACTGAAGGAACTCTTGAGGCACAGTTGTAAGTCACGGACATCCTGCATCCTCGCATGTTACCTCTCATCTAAGAGTATTGTGATGCCATTTTTCAACAGGACAATGCTCGTCCAGGTATGGTACCTGTCTCTATTAACTGGCTGCGTGATGTAAGGGTACTCCCGTGGGCAGAAGCATTCTGAAATGTGTCCCCGGTAGGACACGTGTGAGACCAGCTCGGATGTTAACTCAGTCCCAGTTCCAGAGTCCAGGATATCAAGGACCAGCGACAACTGTTGTGGACCAGCTTGCCTCAGGACAGGATACAACGGCTTTATGCCACTATTCCAAACTCAATCACAATGTGCATCCATGATGAGGGCGGAGATGCAACGCCAAACTCACAACTGGGCTCATACTGCTAATTTCTTTGTAAATATGACTCGATTTTGTAATTACTGCAGTAACATCACACGTCCTCTCAACCCGTGAAGTTTCGTTTAGTTTCCACCTCCGCTTCTGGGTGCTTCACTTTCTTTTTCGTTGTTGTTTAGTGCACAATGATTTTAACGAAAAACAAACATGAGGCTATCACAAGATGGAAGTTGTCAAATTGAAATGAATACCTTAGCCTCTTCTATAACTTACTTAAAAATTAATTCAGTCTACATCTTTGACGTTCAGGAACGGTGAAAACTTAGCAGCCGAGATGTATGAGTAGGTAAGATATCGGATTAAATATGTAGAGGAACAGAATAAAATTCATTTACAGCCATATGGATCTAGATTTTCCCAACATCACTACTCTATACCTGCAAGGAGACAGTAGTGAATAACTTTTTACTCTCGTGCTGATTTAGTATTGTCTGCCACAGTCATTTTCCTCCTAACAAGATACGATTCTTTACTTGAGGAGTGAGGTCACTGCATGAAGGGGACTTAACATCGCCTGCTCACAGTTTGTAAAGCGCGTTCGAAATAATTTGGACCGTAACAGCGCAAAAGGCGCGCCAGGGGAGTGGATAGGTGAGGCCCATTGTGTACTAATACCACAAGGTAGGTGACGCGAAATTCGACAGCTCAAGCCTATACACAAACGCGTATCTTGCATAACTTGTAAGTTAGCAACTAGCGAGTTTGTAGACATCAGTATTAAAAGGTTAAGCCAGTGCGATCAATAATTCGACAAATATAGATGTTCAGAGTGAAAAGTTTCTGAGTAGAGCACCGAAAAAGAAATAGTCTCATAAACAAAGGATCAAACAAATCAAGACAATTTCGACCATGCGCTATCAGAAGGAAATCTCATAAAACAAGAAGTGGGTAAAAATTTGCGCGTAGAGGGCAACGTCTCTTATTACGATACTACTATGTATTATAAGGAACATATGCCAAATGGAAATTATTTGTCACTCCTCTGATAACCTGAACGATACTATTACCTGAGAAGGCCTTTATCAAGACCACCACTAGTGACAACTTACTGCAATATTGAAGACTTATCTGCAAATAAAGAAATTTTATTATCTGACATGTGCAAACGAAACAACTGTGATGTTTTAGTGTTACAAGAAACACACAGAACACCAACTAGCCATAGACCAAAAATACAGGGCATGAAATTAGTTCTTGAGAGACCACACGAAAGGTACGGAACTGCTATATTTGTGAAACCGAACTTGTACGTATGCTCCTGTGCTCTGACCTGCAAAGAAAATATAGAAATTTTAACTATTGAGCTACATTCATGTACTGTAACATCCGTGTACAAACCAACCAGTGCGAGGTTCAAATTTACAGAGCCTGGAAATTTCCATTCAAAAAACATTAAAGTTGTAGTAGGAGATTTTAACTGTCACGGTCTCGCATGGGGTTATAAAGAGACAAATGACGATGGCGAAATGCTGGAGATCTGCGCAGACCAGGCTAAACTGAAAGTGATACATGACCCAAAGTTGCCTGCATCATTTAACAGCGCAAGATGGAAACGAGGATATAATCCAGATAACATCTTTGTCTCCGAAAAGGTATCCCTGCAAACTGTAAAGCAAATCGAGGACCCAATTCCAAGATCGCAACACAGAGCAATAACTTGCTGCATTACTGCAGTAATCAAATCAGATGTCATTACAAGATGTCCCTTCAAGAGACGGTTCAATTTCAAAAAAGCTCATTGGGAACTTTTCACAGAGGACCTTGATAAGGAGATCTTGGAAATTAAACCAGAGATACAATCACATGAAACTTTTATAGACCTTGTCAAGAAAATCTTTCGACGGCGCATACCTAGAGGGTGCCGCACCCAGTATATCGCTGGACTCAATGGTAGCAGCAAGGAAGCTCTGAAAAGTATGAATAACTGTACAATAAGGACCCCTTCTCAGAGGAAACGATCCAGGCAGGTGAGGTACTGATGTCTGGTATCTCCGAAGCGAGAAAGGAAAAGTGGTGTAACCTCCTACAAGAGACGGACATGAAGCACAGCAGTAGGAAGGCATGGAAACTGCTCAAAAGTCTCAACAACCACCCAACAGAACCACAACCAAATTACAGTGAAGTTACACCTGATCAGATAGCGCACCAACTACTCATGAACGGAAAAACTAAAAGGAAGGTCAGGAATGGCAAAATTAAAAGAAAACTGAACGAGGAGATTAGCTTCCTAGCTCGCCCGTTCTTCATTCAGGAGCTACAACATGCCATCAACGATTTGAAAAACAATAAGGCCGCTGGCCTCGATGATCTGAGATCTGAGCACATTAAACATTTTGGACCGGAAGTACAAGCATGGATCCTAGAGCTAATGAATAACTGTATTACAACAATGCAATTTCCTAAACTGTGGAGGAAAGCTCGGGTTATTGCGTTACTAAAACCAGGGAAAGACCCAACTGAAGCTAAAAATTTCCGGCCTGTCTCACTGCTTTGTCATTTATTTAAAGTGCTGGAGCGAATGATCCTCAAACGCATAGCTGATTATGTGGACAAAGCCCTCATTAACGAACAAGCTGGATTTCGACCAGGAAAATCATGCCCCAACTGAAGCTAAAAATTTCCGGCCCGTCTCACTGCTTTGTCATTTATTTAAAGTGCTGGAGCGAATGATCCTCAAACGCATAGCTGATTATGTGGACAAAGCCCTCATTAAGGAACAAGCTGGATTACGACCAGGAAAATCATGCTGTGGCCACATCCTTAATCTCACACAGTACATCGAAGACGAATGTCAGAGAGGAGAAGTAACTGGGGCCGCATTCCTGGATCTCAGTGCCGCATATGACACAGTTAACCATAAGTTGCTTACCCAGAAAGTGTATAATGTCACTAAGGACTACACCCTTTCTATTTTCGTGAAATGCATGCTACAGAACAGACTCTACTATGTAACCTCACAATCTATAAACAGCCCATGGAGGACACAGAAAAATGGACTTGCACAAGGTAGTGTCTTGGCTCCAATATTATTTAACATCTATACCAATGATCTTCCCATAAGCCACCAGACACGAATGTTCATATATGCTGATGATGCAGCAGTGGCCACACAGGATAAAACCGTTGAAGAAGTTGAGGAGAATCTCACAGGAGCCTTAACAGAACTTGCTACCTACACTCCTGGAAATTGAAATAAGAACACCGTGAATTCATTGTCCCAGGAAGGGGAAACTTTATTGACACATTCCTGGGGTCAGATACATCACATGATCACACTGACAGAACCACAGGCACATAGGCACAGGCAACAGAGCATGCACAATGTCGGCACTAGTATAGTGTATATCCACCTTTCGCAGCAATGCAGGCTGCTATTCTCCCATGGAGACGATCGTAGAGATGCTGGATGTAGTCCTGTGGAACGGCTTGCCATGCCATTTCCACCTGGCGCCTCAGTTGGACCAACGTTCGTGCTGGACGTGCAGACCGCGTGAGACGACGCTTCATCCAGTCCCAAACATTCTCGATGGGGGACAGATCCGGAGATCTTGCTGGCCACGGTAGTTGACTTACACCTTCTAGAGCACGTTGGGTGGCACGGGATACATGCGGACGTGCATTGTCCTGTTGGAACAGCAAGTTCCCTTGCCGGTCTAGGAATGGTAGAACGATGGGTTCAATGACGGTTTGGATGTACCGTGCACTACTCAGTGTCCCCTCGACGATCACCAGAGGTGTACGGCCAGTGTAGGAGATCGCTCCCCACACCATGATGCCGGGTGTTGGCCCTGTGTGCCTCGGTCGTATGCAGTCCTGATTGTGGCGCTCACCTGCACGGCGCCAAACACGCATACGACCATCATTGGCACCAAGGCAGAAGCGACTCTCATCGCTGAAGACGACACGTCTCCATTCGTCCCTCCATTCACGCCTGTCGCGACACCACTGGAGGCGGTCTGCACGATGTTGGGGCGTGAGCGGAAGACGGCCTAACGGTGTGCGGGACCGTAGCCCAGCTTCATGGAGACGGTTGCGAATTGTCCTCGCCGATACCCCAGGAGCAACAGTGTCCCTAATTTGCTGGGAAGTGGCGGTGCGGTCCCCTACGGCACTGCGTACGATCCTACGGTCTTGGCGTGCATCCGTGCGTCGCTGAGGTCCGGTCCCAGGTCGACGGGCACGTGCACCTTCCGCCGACCACTGGCGACAACATCGATGTACTGTGGAGACCTCACGCCCCACGTGTTGAGCAATTCGGCGGTACGTCCACCCGGCCTCCCGCATGCCCACTATACGCCCTCGCTCAAAGTCCGTCAACTGCACATACGGCTCACGTCCACGCTGTCGCGGCATGCTACCAGTGTTAAAGACTGCGAGGGAGCTCCGTATGCCACGGCAAACTGGCTGACACTGACGGCGGCGGTGCACAAATGCTGCGCAGCTAGCGCCATTCGACGGCCAACACCGCGGTTCCTGGTGTGTCCGCTGTGCCGTGCGTGTGATCATTGCTTGTACAGCCCTCTCGCAGTGTCCGGAGCAAGTATGGTGGGTCTGACACACCGGTGTCAATGTGTTCTTTTTTCCATTTCCAGGAGTGTATTACGACGGCAATAATCTCAAACCAAACCCTAGTAAATCTCAAGTATCCCCCTTCCATCTTAGGAACAAACAAGCCAAACGGAAACTCCGAGTGATGTGGCAAGGGGAAGAGCTGAAACATACAAACAGCCCAAAATACCTGGGAGTAACATTGGACAGAGCACTTACTTTTAAGCAGCACTGTCACAACACTAAAAAAAAAAGGTCTGTGCCAGGGACAACATATTGCGGAAACTAACAGGTTCATCATGGGGAGCTCAACCACATGTTTTGCGCACCACGGGTCTGGTGCTAAGTACCTCAGCAGCGGAATTTGCTGCGCCAGTTTGGAGGAACTCTGCTCACACTAAGCAAGTTGACGTCGCCGTAAACGAAACTGTACGTATTGCCACAGGATGCCTCAAACCAACTCCCACAGACATCATTTATCCCATCATAGGCATAGCACCTCCCACTATCCGCAGACAAGTAGCCGCCGAGATCGAAAGATCAAAACAAATGAATGATCCTCGACACCCGATGCATATGCACCGAAAACAACGTGTCCGACTGAAATCCCACAGGAGTTTCATTGAAACTACTGAAGAGCTCGCCACCAAGCCCGTCGCAAGGCGTCTATCTCTTTGGGAAGAAATGGTGCCACACTCCACAATGGAACTACTTGAGGAGGGATCTGCAGGATTTCAACTACCTTTTACAACTTGGAGGTCATTAAACAGTCTGCGTACTGGAGTAACTGGGTGCAAATAAAACCTGTTACAGTGATAGCGATAGGTGTGAATGTGGAGCAATACAGGACTTGGACCACCTACTGATTTGCCGAGACATGTCTATAACATGCACTAAAAATGATATTTTGAAAGTCAATGACAAAGCAAACTACGTTGCTAATTACTGGGAAGGGAAGATATAATTGGTGCATCCGGATATGGAAGAAGAAGAAACCTGAGAATAAAATTTACTTCTCTCGCGTCTTTCCAAAATAGTGAATTTTTGGGGACTACTTGTAGCTACTTTTTCCCATTTCTTTATTATCTTTCTTATGTGATTATAATACCTAGTGGTTCCTGCAATCCTCTCAAGCACAGTTTTTATAAGACTTTTTCTTCCTCATTGTCATCCTTGGACACTGTCTGATCAACTGTGACCAGACAACATAGACATTAATGTGAGGTGTCCGTCCTTCGCCTTTATGGTGGCTAGAACTCTGTGAGGATACTTTCAATCAAGCGTCCAAATGTCTGTGGAGGAATGGCAGTCCGTTCTTCATCTAGAGCTGAAACCAGAGAAGGTAACGATGTTGGTGGCTGGGGCCTAGACCGAAGCTGACGCTCTGACTCAAGCTAATGGTGTTCCGCTGGATTCGCATTGGGGCACTAGGCACACCAGTCCATTTCAGGAGTGTCATTCATCAAAAATCATTGCATCACAGATGCTGCGTTGTGAAAGTGAGCATTCCCATTTATGCAGAAAATCATTGTCTCCGAACTGTTCCCTTTCTGTGTGCAGTACATAATACCGTAAAATGTGTTGACATCCTTCCTCATTTCGAGTTGACTTAACTACGAGAAGAGCACAAAGCACTAACCTCGAAAAACAGCCCCACACAGTAACGGCACCTTCTCCGTACATCTCTTTTGGCACTCCACATTATGATGGGTAACGTTCCCCAGGCATTTTCCAAACTCAAATTCTTCCATCGGATTGCCGCAGTGTACAGCTTGATTCATCACTCCATATCGCTCGTTTCCAGTCGTTCACTGTTCAGTGAGGAGGTTCTTTACACCACCTCGAGCGTCACTTACCACTGAATACAGAAATGTGTGGCTTATGAAAAGCGGCTCCACCATTGTAACACATTCTTTCTAACTCCCTACACACGTCCATTCTGTTAGATGGCCTTCTGGGAGACCTTGGAACTCACAAGTGACTCCTTGCAATGATTTCATTTTTTTTTCAAATACACTCCGCAAACCACAACGGTCGTTGTGCGCCAGTACCTGAGGCCAGCCCGGTCTTGGTTTAGTTGTGGTTGTTCCTTCACATTTCCACTTCACAATCACATCACCAACAATGAAATACAACAGCTATAGAAGAACTAAATCTCCCTGAAGGATTTGTTTCTCAGGTGACATCCAGTGAGTAGTCCACGTTCCAAGTCACGTTTTAATTATAGACCAATCTCATTGCTAACCTCCTTTTCTAAAACAGTCGGAAAAGTTATGTAGTCAAGAGTAGTCTCACATTTAAGTGAAAATAATTTACTCAGCATGTCACAGTTCGGATTCCGGAAGGGTTACTCGACTAAGAATGCTATCCACACATTTACCGATCAAATAGTAGAAGCTCTAAATAACAAATTATTGCCAGTTGCTATTATTCTGATCTCTCCAAGGCATTTGACTGTGTGGATCATGTCACACTCTTAGAAAAACTCAGGTTTTACAGAACTGAAGGCTACACACACAACTGGTTTGAATCATACTTAATGACCAGAAAGCAAAAAATTTCTGCTGAGTAGCACAAATAATGTTGGGAGAGTGGTAAATTCTAGTGAATGGGGAGTTATCACAAAGGGAGTCCCACAGGGTTCAATTTTGGGTCCTCTGCTGTTCCTTATTCATGTGAATGACCTCCCACGTGACGTTCAACAAGTGGAACTAGTACTTTTTCAGATGACACGAGTGTTATAATAAATCCCATTCCAGAAAAAGCAGCTGAAGATATTAAGGATGTCTTTCAAATAATTATTAAGTGGTTCTCAGGAAATGGACTCTCCCTCAATTCTGAAAAAAACTCACTATATCCAGTTCTGTACACCGAATAGTCATACCGACAGTTGATGTAGCATATGAACAGGGCTCAGTTAACAGGGTAGATTTCTCCAAATTTTTGGGTGTTCACACTGATGACAACTTGAAGTGGAAGAAGTACATTACTGAGCTTCTCGGACAATTAAGTTCAGCTTCTTTCGATCTTCGTGTAATCGCTAGTCTTGGTAATAAACAGATCAGCTTCCTAACGTACTTTGAGTATTTCCACTCAATAATGTCTTATGAAACAGTTTTCTGGAGTAACTCACCACTTAGACATAAAGTATTGATTGCACAAAAGAGAGCAGTGAGAATAATTAGTGGTGTTCACCCAAGGACGTCATGTAGGCACCTTTTCAAGGAGTTAGGCATCTTAACTGCGCCATCAGAATACATATATTCGCTAATGAAATTCGTTACAAATGATGCATCTCAATTCGCGAAGAACAGTGATGTTCATACGTACAACACTAGAGGGAAAAATGCCCTTTCCTATCCGTTATTGAGGCTGTCAGTTGCTCAAAAAGGAGTACATTATTCAGCAACAAAAATCTTTGATCATTTGCCCAACAACATAAAGTGTCTAGCAGGTAGCAGATCAAGTTTTAAATCTAGCTTAGCTTAAAAACATTTCTTTTGGACAACTCCTACTCCATGAACGTGTTACTGTTTCAGAACTGGTATAAAAATGTAACTCTAAATGTAGTTGCATGTGTAGAACTAAAAATTTCACTAATATTAAAATTAGCACTATTCATGTGTGTGTATATATATCTTGTAATCTGACTTGTTCCACATCATATCTATAAAATAATCGGGAAAATGATCTACGGAACATGACATAACCGAAACTAAAAACTAAACTATAACTGAGCCCCTTGACTGAGTCATACTGCTGTTACTACTCCCCTGCTGACAACACAGCTCTCCCCGCCTCCTTTGATACTGACGAGTTCGCCTCTCGTGGCATCTGGTAGTTCATACTACATTAGGTACGGATGTCCGGACACTTTCGATCTGATAGTGTACACATACTCTTGTCTGATTATGGAAGACTTCACTGTACCTACAGCACGCGAAGACAGTGATACAATACTATGTAATAAAGAGATAGCAACGAAAATGCTGGAAGAGTGGAATCCATTAGGCGACAGTGAACTAGGGTACCCACAACCCCCCTCCCCCCCTCCCCTTCCCTCTTCGAAACACCGGTGTAGAATGTAGAATCGCCCAGCGCTCACAATGAGAGTGCGTTTGTGCGCCGGTGCCATGTTATTTTGCGCGAGTGCTACTGTATATGCCTCTATGATTGCTGTATTTGCTAATTCGTTGCATTAAATTCCCACATGCCATGGTACCCAGCAGAATACTACCAGAGTCCTCAGAAGTTGTAAGCGAAGGTTGCTGTCCTGGTCGGTGTAGAATGCTCTGTATGCTGTGGGCATGCATAGGGTACCTTACAAAGAACTCAGGATGTCAGAGCTTTCGGAATTTCGTAACTAAAATACGATAAGATATTGTGGCTAGTGAAGCCAACTACACAACCGTAGGGTGGTGTTTTCAAGTCATAAAGGTGAAATAAAATACTGCTTACAAGCCTTTGCATTGGACACAGTCCTCTGACACATGGATTTCTGCTAAAACGAGAGCGTTCAAGTACCACTGACGGTAAGCTACATTGTTATTCATTGCATTTTATTTATTGAGAAGAGGACAGTCCCACAGTTACGTTTGTACTTGCCTCTATTCCAGATGAAGACAGGACGAGTATGGCACACATTTAAAAATTAAGAGATAACAGGACTATTCCCTACATTATTAGTGCTAGATTTTAATTGGGATTGGAGTGGCTGACTCTTCCGGATTTTATCAGTGGTTAGCTAGCCACAACTATTTACGAAAAAGTTTAAACTGGTCTTATTTCACTATTGCATTTTTTAATAATTCTTTTCACCGTTACAGAATCATACAAACTTAAGATGTGTGTGTAGTGAGTGACTAAGTTTGCTTGTTTGGTTTTTTAAGCGTGATCGACCACACACGGGTCGTGCGGTAGCGTTCTCGCTTCCCACGCCCGGGTTCCCGGGTTCGATTCGCGGCGGGGTCAGGGATTTTCTCTGTCTCGTGATGGCTGGGTGTTGTGTGCTGTGCTTAGGTTAGTTAGCTTTAAGTAGTTCTAAGTTCTAGGGGACTGATGACCATAGAGGTTAAGTCCCATAGTGCTGAGAGCCATTTGAACCATTTGACCACACACGCATCATTGACATTGCTAACAGAGGGTGGTTCTTTCCCGCTTTTTATTAGTGAATCAGCTACAGTTTATAAAGCTTTTATCTTATTACTTTTTCTTACATTAAACATTATTTAATCTTTTTACTATTAGAGTTGTTTACCGAATTCATAACAAGGGGTTTATCAGTTTATAAGCTCTCTCGTATACGAAAATTATGTACATGCGTTAATAATGTAAGCGACGGACTCCATAAGGCCCTAACAACTACAGTAGCGTTTCTTCAATCGACACGACATTGAACTCTGACTTTCTTGAAACCTCCTGGAAGATTAAAACTGTGTGATGGACGGAGACTCGAACTCGGGACCTTTACCTTTCGTGGGGAAGTGCTCTACCATCTGAGCTACCCAAGGACGACTCAGGACCCGTCATCAAAGCTTCAATTCCGCCAGTACCTCGTCTCCTACCTTCCAACCTTCACAGAAGTTCTTCTGCGATGATGATCTTTGGTTTGTGGGGCGCTCAACTGCGCGGTTATCAGCGCCCGTACAAATTCCCAATTGTTGCTCAGTCAAATCTCGCCACTTTCATAAATGAGGATGAAATGATGACTAGAACAGAAACACCCAGTCATCTTGAGGCAGGTGAAAAATCCGTGCCACCGCCGGGAATCGAACCCGGGACCACGTGCTCGGGAAGAGAGAACGCGACCGCGAGACCACGGGCTGCGAACACTCTTCTGCGAACTTGCAGAACTAGCGCTCCTGGGAGGAAGGATATTCCGGAGACATGGCTTAGCCACAGTCGCGGGATTTTTCCAGAATGAGATTTTCACTCTGTAGGGGAGTGTGCGCTGATATGAAACTTCCTGGCAGATTAAAACTGTGAGCCGGACCGAGACTCGAACTAGGGACCTTTGCCTTTCGCGGGCAAGTGCTCTACCATCTGAGCTTGGACATCCAGAAAAATTCATATAAGCGCACACTCCCGTTTCAGAGTAAAAATCTCATCCTCTCACTTTCTTCTATCCTAACGTGAGTACTTGGCACTTGTAAGATAGTTGCGTGACTAAAGAACACATTATCAACATTGTCTAGCTCACAGTGTTGTAAGGTGATATCTATATGTATAAACAACTCATTCTTCTGCGTTCGAGGAACGTGCAGTCCTAAGTCCCACCAGCCATAAAATGAGAACACGCTAGGGTCCTTGAAGCCGCGTAATAATGTGATATTCGTGAACCACGTGTGGGTGTTACAGCAGGAACACGTCACTTACAAAGTTAGATTCAGGCAAAGTCCACTGTTTACCGCACTAGCTTCACTAGAGGAGCAAAGTTAAGAGTTCAACGTCCCGTCGAAATTCAGAACATTACAAAAGAAAGACCACATCAGCTGGAGACATAAATGCAGCAAATAATACGCCACTTTTGGCTGATGTTCCACGGGAAATGCAGGGAATTTAAATCGAGATGTCCAGACGTGGATATGAACGCAGGTGCCTCAGAACAGGATGTTTTAACTACGTCTTACACAGTGTAACGTTTAGTGCCATTGGTTCACTAATCAGCCTTCTTTATCTCGCTGAATATTATCACTAACTTTAGAACTCTCTTTCTATTTAAGCTGGCCCAATCACACTTCATCCGTTTCTAACCTTATTGCTGCTTTATACTACATAAATTGCTAATGTTATTACAAAGGTATATCAGTCAAATTAACTGTATTCAGCTGCTAGCTAGATGTGGTCGAGCTGGTTATTTTTCGTAACACCGACACACTAAAAATAAAATTGCTTTCTCCTTTGTATACTGACTGCAGAGTAGCAGGGTGGAATAGTACTCCCCAGAAATGGGTACACGTTGCAGATGATCGTAGACGAGCACGATCGCCAAGTACCACCGCTCGTCGCAAGATAGCTTGGATATCAGGTAGCATTTTAACTTAACTAAACGTCATGTTGTTTGCCACGAAATAGTGTATTCGATTATTCGAAATTTAAAGACCAAAGCTAAATAGTAAATACGAGTTTCCCGCGTATACACGTTTTAAGAGTGAAGAAAGAAATGTGATGACGGCTCATCAGATTACCTCAGGTAAGGATTGGTCCCTTATACAGTTCACTTTTTTTACTAATGATCATTGATATATTAGAAACGCTGATAAGAACAGTGTTGGTATATCTTTAGCCTATTGCACATCTACGATTTTTTGCCTAATTTATGTATACAACAAGTGAACTATACAGACACTTACACCTTTAATTTGTTATAATTAGTGGTAGTGTAGAAGCCAAATGATTTCTATTAAATTTAGGGATAAGGCACTTTGCATGCGATGTAAAACATTTTGTAAGCTATAAATTTATGGATATTCTGTTATATTACAGTACGACAGTGTAAAAATGAGGATAAAATAATTTATACTAGGCCTCCAGAGCAACAGAAATACACATTAATGGATCAATCCTGAAACAGCTTCATTTCGCGGATGACGTCCGACTGTCCTCCTATAGTGCAGATGAACTTCAACAACGGATGAAAGTAATTTTTATAGGCAGTTTGAAATTAGGTCTATAAATCGGTTATAACAGCTCTGAAATATTATGCAAACAGAACATCGAAAATAAAGTAATACAAACTAACAACGATGCAATGGAACAGCTGATGACTGGATTGTCAAACGAAAGAAATAAACAGAAGATAAAATGACGGTATGTAGTGTCTGTAGCACAAGGAACGATGTTTTCGTAGCTGCATTTGAGATGCATCTGAAAATAATCAGTGTGTAAAACGAGATTTGACTTACCGCGGAGAGACGGGGTCTTTCAATTCGAAAACGACTCAAAAACGCTCCGTACACAAAACATGTTGGGAATCATCAGAAAAGACTGGAAAGTGAACAAACGGATCGAAGTATGGTACGAGAGTGGCTATGGTGAATAGGTGGATGATAGCACCTGCAATCCGAGCAGAGATTACTAGCAAAATGTCACCAAGAACCATTGAGAACAAATAACTGGAAGCTGGGTTGGAAAGTCGAGTTGCGTTGTGTACAACTGTTGCCTGACAGTACGCCACAGGGAACAGCGATTGCATGGTGCACAGCCAGAATCAGCTAGATTACTGAGAGGTATTCTGAGCTGTTCAGGGATGAGTTTCGATTCTCTTTGGGGCGGTCAGATCGACGCTAACGTGGTCATAGACGACCTGGCGAATGGTCGCGGAAAGCAGAGATTCTTGAGACCCATGAACCTTCTGTTCCTGTCGCTGTGTGGCGCTTCCGCAGTTCCATCTCGACTCGCCGCCTGTGAGTACACATTCGGTGCAGCCGCTTGCCATCTGGCTTTGCAATGCGTTGCTTTCTGCAGATTGAGCTGTTTAGGTACACACGATGTTCGGCCTTGTTTCACTTTTTTAGGGATACCATACCCTCGCGGGTAGTGGCGGCTTTTGAGGACCCAAGACCTTCTCAGCCTGGGCTTGGTTAATGTTGTTGGGATACCATTTAGTTATTTCATGGGAGAGTCCTGCCTACTTGGTTACTAGTTTTGTACTGGCTCATGCCATTTTATAGTCAGTTTTTGCTAAATCTATGTGGTGGAATTCCTCATCCCGGTATTCACCTTACAGCTGGGGAAAACCACCAAAACCCAATTGGAATGGCGTTGGATTTTCATCTTCTGATTTCTGCGAGTTTCTAAAATTAGGTTTCTAGTCTGACTGATATTCTAGTGATAAATGGATTTTATCTTCTGTTTATGGAATTTTGTTCTAGACTGAAGATTATGGCTACGCTATACGCTATATTGACTGATATGTGTCTATCTCATAGGTTTGTTTTGGTTAACTCTATTCCTAATCTCTAGTGTGTGGGGAGGTTGGTCCGTGGGGAGTTGCGACGGGTCGTTGCACTTCACTGGTGTGATTAGTGAGGATAGGAGGTAGTTGTGTGGTGCACTTCACTTCAATGAATTTCCCTTCACTGAATTCTTCTTTCCTGATTTTTTCCGATAAGCTCCTTATTATTAGGGAAAATTCGTTGGATTGCGTGTGCGGTGAAGTATGGGAGGTAAGGGCATTTGAATTGGGTAATTCTGAACTCGTAGATTGGTCTGCAGATTAGGTCTTTCATGATCCCTTCCATACCCGCTCTGTTCAGGCTGTATTTGGCACATTCTGGAGTTATCTTATTTAAAATGGTGCAGGTGTTGGTGCCCTCATAGACTAGATCGTTTGCTATGGTGTAGTGCAGCTTCCCTGCTACTCACAGGTTTCGGCGGTCGAATGCGGCAATTCCGACATACTGTGCTTTGGAGGCTGTCCACAGGCAGGCACCGTACTCAAGGATAGGTCTGACGAATGTTCTATAGGTATGTAGTACTGCATCTGGGCTGGCGCCCCCCAATTTGGAGCTGATTAATTTCACCAGATGCATCCTTTGTTTAGACTTGTTTATAATGTTCTCTGCGTGGTGCTTCCATGGCAGAAGCATGGCAACGTGGAGTCGAGTGTCATCCCTGGACAGAGTTTACGCTTGTCTGCCACAAGGTTGTGGGGAGATCATTGTGCTTTGGCTTGGCGCTTTGCCTTAAGTTCCGGTGCCTGAACAGTAGCAGCTGGCCTTTTGTAGCGTTCGGTTTGATGTGCCATTTGGCCGGCCATCCACTGTTCTAATTGGTGGATGTAGGAAGTCATTAGGGTCTTCACTTCCTCTGCCGAGTGTGCTGTACACCAATAGGCGGTGTCTTCTGCGTAGAGGGCGAAGTGTTCGTGCCACCCATTAGGGCGAGGGATGCCAGCTGTCTATAGACTGCAGAGCGTGTATGAGAGAACTGCGCCTTGCGCTACTCCAGCTGCGGGACGGAATCTGTCTGAGAGTTTGTTTCCAACCGTTACCTTCGGTGTTCTACTGGTTATTACGGAGTTTGTGAGGGGTATGAAGCGTGGAGGGAAGTTTTTCGTGGCCATTTTAAATGCCAGCCTACCGTGCCACACCTTATCAAAAGCTGGTTCGATGTCTATGAATATCGCCAGTACGCAGTCACCTCTGTTTAGGAGTTCCGATGTGGTGCTGATGATAATGGCGTCCGTTGTCGAGTGATCTTGTCTGAAACCAGATTGCTCTGGTGGGAGGATATTTATTTTGTTAATAAATTTGTGGATTCTGTTGTTTAATGTTTTGCCTATTACTGGTAGGAGCGAAATTTGGTGGTATGAGGCGGGCTGATTAAGTGGCTTTCCAGGATTATGTATCATGATGATACTTGCGTCTTTCCATTGCATTGGCACTATTCCTAGATTAAGGGCAGCGCTGAAGAGGCGGCTTAGTGTTGGGAGGAGGATGTGGTATGGAGTGGCCGTGAGCGTTTTCCTTGTAATTTTGTGCTCCAGGTGCTCCATTTGGTTTGCCGGACGAGAGTGTTAGCGCTATTTTCTCGTCGGTAAATGGCACCAGAAGCTTTGCCTGTTCTTCTTTGAGGGCTGTCTGGGTAATGAGGGCGATTTCTAGACCTTCTTCGATTTTTCTAGCGAATGAGTCGTCGTATAGAGGGTCAATGGGGTGAGTGTGGACCTCGTTCAAGACCTCACTAAACACTTGGGACTTTTGGCGGTCGTCGACTGTAATGCGTTGTGGGGTGACGAGAGCAGTGCTGGGAGAAATGCAACCAGGAGCTCCTGTTATTTGCTTAAACGTCTTCCAAAATTTTGCTGGCTCTCTGGGTTTAAGTTTGTCACATTCTCTTTGCCCGCAGTCTGCCCTCCAGCGTTTTAGATTTTCTTTGACGGTTGTGTTAGGCCTATTCCATTCAGTCTTTAAGGTGGTGGTCACCCGTCCTCTTAAATTGTCTTGGTAGTTGTCTTTTTAGTTTTATCGTGGAGAGGATGTTTTGTGGAATTGCCTCAGTTTTATTTCTGATTGTTTTGGTGGGGAAAAATTCTTCGATAGCTAGCTCGTAGGCTGTGACTGTTTGTTCGATGAAGTTGTCTAAGTCGTCTGCCGAGTTGATGTTTATGGTGGGGAGCGTTTCGTCAAGGTTTTCGGCAAATTTTTCCCAGTTTGTTTTCTTGTAAAGTCTGATAGTCTTTGGGGCGTCGAATTTGTATTTTTTGGTGCCCAGTGCCGTGGTGTCGATGAAAAGGGGGATATGGTCGCTCCCTAGGCTTGGACCAACTCTGCAACTTCATGTCAGTTCCGTGCTAAGCCTCAAAATAGTTTTGTACTTGATATTTCGTAGAGTGGGCCATAATGTAAGATTGAATAACTGGCGTTTTTATCAGTATGTTTTTCAATCTTTTTTAGGTAAATGAGGTACTGATGCTACTTAATTTTACATAATCCCATTGATGATCACTTTTCCGAAATATGGGGACCCGTTACCTCTCCAGATACTGGCACTCATGGTGACTAGAATATAGTAGTAAATTACCTACCAGATAGTTTGTTATCAGGAAGTTCTTATTTTAGCTGTCGTCCTTTCTCGGTCTCTCGGAAGCGCATCACAGGAGCGTTCTACGTTCTTTTACGCTATTTTATAATTGACGTCCGTTGCTTTGCAAAAAATTGCTGTCTGAACACTAGTCATCCCATTCTTGTTTCTGCTCAGAACATCACTTGACTTTGTGAATATATTCATTCCGTATATATTTTCGTTTTAGTTACGTCTTCTTGCCTTACATGAGCTTTTGTCTGTTACTTTGTACGGATTACACCCGATGATGCAGCTAAAGTGCTGCGAAACCGGTCGCGTTTATAAATAAAGTACTTACAGCTGAAGCAATTTTATCTTCAAAATGAAAACTCTGTAACCATGGTGTGAAGAGCTAGTGGATGTGACAACGGGACTGATTTCGTAATATGAGTATAGTTGAAGAGAGGCTGAATGCTTGTCAGTATATGACAAGAATGGCGAACAATGTTGTCATACCTTTCATGATCAGAGTACCAAGTGACATATTCCAGCAGGATAAAACAAGATGACACCATGTAGTTCACACTACAATGGCCTTAGGGAATGTACCGATCCCCTGATGTTTCATCCAGCCAGCATTAATCGAGAACTGACGCCGAATGTGTGTCAGCAGTGCCGAGAAATTCGTCAAGTTAACATTCGAAAAATTGTTTTCTCCCATATCACAACGAATGCAGGGATATATTTGTGCCTGCAGTTGCCACGTGCCATACTGATGTTGTTGATGTGCATCAGTTCAGAATGGAATTACATTTTAATCATTTAATACCAGTTATGTAATTAATATCTCCATAAACCACAAGGGATATCGAACTGATGCTTCGTGGTGAAACATTTTTGATTCCCGTCATTCAAGTCTGACATGTATCTTCTATGCACATTTTAAAATTAAATTTTTCTCTGAACTGAATACCTCTTTTCGATATTTCCTTATGTTGTTGTTGTTATGGTCTTCAGTCCTGAACTGGTTTGATGTAGCTCTTCATGCTACCCTATCCTGTGCAAGCTTCTACATCTCCCAGTACTTACTGCAATCTATATCCCTCTGAATCTGCTTAGTGTATTCATCTCTTGGACCCCCTCTCCGGGTTTTACCCTCCACGCTACCCTCCAATGGTAAATTTGTGATCCCTTGATGCCTCAGAACATGCCCTACCAACCAGTCCTTTCTTCTTGTCAACTTGTGCCACAAACTCCTCTTCTCCCCTATTCTATACAATACCTCCTCATTAGTTATGTGATCTACCCATCTAATCTTCAGCATTCTTCTGTAGCACCACATTTCGAAAGCTTCTATTCTCTTCTTGTCCAAACTATTTATCGTCCATGTTTCACTTCCATACATGGCTACACTCCATACAAATACTTTCAGAAACAACTTCCTGACACTTAAATCTATACTCGATGTTAACAAATTTCTCTTCTTCAGAAACGCTTTCCTTGCCATTGCCAGTCTACATTTTATATCCTCTCTACTTCGACCATCATCAGTTATTTTGCTCCCCAAATAGCAAAACTCCTTTACTACTTTAAGTGTCTCTTTTCGTAGTCTAATTCCCTCAGCATCACCTGACTTAATTCGACTACATTCCATTATCCTCGTCTTGCTTTTGTCAGTTCATCTTATATCCTCCTTTCAAGACATTATCCATTCCGTTCAACTGGTCTTCCAAGTCCTTTGCTGTCTCTGACAGAATTACAATGTCATCGGCGAACCTCAAAGTTTTTATTTCTTCTCCATGGATTTTAATACCTAATCCGAATTTTTCTTTTGTTTCCTTTACTTCTTTGCTCAATATACAGATTGAATATCATCGGGGAGAGACTACAACCCTGTCTCACTCCCTTCCCAACCACTGCTTCCCTTTCATGCCCCTCGACTTTTAACTGCCATCTGGTTTCTGCACAAAATGTAAATAGCCTTTTGCTCCCTTTTACCCCTGCCACCTTTAGAATTAGAAAGAGAGTATTTTAATGATGTTGCATTAATTTGTTCTGAAAGCGGTGCTGATATTCAAGACCATTAAAGTGGGTTAAAAGCTGTGAGCTATCTGAGGAAGTTAACCTTGCATTACTGCGCAAGTGTTTCACCAGGTATCCAGTCTAGCTTACCAAATTCCCAACCAGACTAACATTAATTATAATCTTTTAGTACTCATCTTACGATTACCAGTGATATATATATATATATATATAAAACGACAATTTGAATAAAAAGAAATAAATCAGTTTATATTTGGACATTTATTTTAACGTTGATCATTGTTCCGTTAAAATTTCAGCATATCAAACTTGATTCATAACTAAACTGGTGCCTTATTTAGGATTGTGAAAATGTGAGTTTGTAATCTTACGGAACACATCAAATAGGGAGCCAAGATTGGGAGACTACATACAACACTGCATTCATAAAATAACACACGAAGAACGTTGAAACATATGCTAGAGGAAATTAACCACAACCAACCGATTCAATTTTCACCCAAAGAAGTTACGTTCGTAGCACAATCCTGTCCGTCATGAAATTACCACACTCTGGTATACTAAATTCATACTAACTCTCTGTGAAATCTTCCCGAAAAGAATCGCTGAGGGCTACTTTGATGATTACACCACATGCTTCGCGTGGTCAACTTGGTTTACACAAAGAGTGTAACTGCACAATAATTTTGATAATTAAAATAAATTTCATCGAAACCCAATTTACAAAAGAAAAACCTCGAACTGGTTACTATCACCTTACTATTAACCTGATGGGTCAAACAATTGTATAAGCACGTGGTACTGGTCTCACAAAGTACACCCCACGTGGGTTGAACATAAAGAAAAGTTGCTATATTGAAAAATATTGTCAAGACGAGACGTTATAATCTGACGCACATTCGCATTTAAGATTGATGTTCTTAGTTAGAATTATTGATCAACAAGTGGTTCCACTTTACTCACAAAGTAGTGACAAAGCAACTACCGGAAGAAATTCTGAACTTCACACTCGAATTACACTGTGATGCAATTTAAGGTAACATTAGATAGTTTAGAGCTAAACATGAAATAAAGGTGATTAAATTTTCAGTTAGGATGAACTTAAGAAATCCATTGTCCTACGGAGTTAACAGACACGCACTTAGCCGGAGATCTTGCCACTTCAGACGCTCGCCGCGGACAGACTGACCTGGGACCCTAGCGAGCGTGCTTAACAGATACAAACGGAAGTGACCAGAGAGGCAGCTTCCTATACCAACATGACAAGGGACGGACAGGACCATACTAAGAATAGAAATCTCTCTGCTTTTAGAAAGCGTAGCTACCTCTTCCGACGTTGGTCCTATTGTTCTCTAGCAGACAGGCTTGTCTGCTACCATCCAGCATGCAACTAGAAATACATTTGCTCACTCATCCTCTCACACAGAAGGGAAGGGGGATGACTGTATCTTATCATATACAGAATACAAAAGAAAGCTGATGTAAGTTCCGTATGAGACTGTGTGACATGAATTACATATAAACTGTGTTTTAAAGTGTAGTAGTGTGACAGATCGTTCTTGTTTATGTGTAAAAGTAACACGTTTCACTGCTCAGTCTCCTCCCAGTTAGTTAGAAACACCACAGTAAATTTAGAAGAGGAATTTAGCCGTAAATGACAACAGATTTAAGAAATTAACATGAAAGGAATCCAACAGAGACCTTTCAGTATTCCAGTCAACATTGTCAAAAGCTTTCTATACGTCTACAAATGCTAGAAACGTAGGTTCGCCTTTCCTTAATCTTTCTTCTAAGATAAGTCGTAAGGTCATAGTCTTTAGAAAAAGATCAGTTGTTGACTACATATTGAGTCATTTGAACAAGCTTCTTTCGACAGATCAGTATAAATGTAAACTAGCAGCACAATACACGAGTCAGGGCGCCACAGATGTGAGCAACAGGGGAAGTTACGATGTGGCGAGGCCAAATCTCAGTTCGAAGCTAATTTGTCAATTAAGCAGCGAGGACGACTGCCAACTAGGGCCCGCCCGCCCCCAGACGCGCAGCAGACTGCGTTAACGTCGATTACTACTGAAGGAAACCTAACGCAAGGCAACGTCACTGTCAAATGACGGTGTGGTCACACGAGAAAGAACAACGCAACGTTGCTTCGTTTCGCCCACCATCGTACGCAGATAGTCACGCTATAGAATACTATCCGTAACACAAAGAGTTCCAAAATCTGCATTACTAAAAGCCTAACTGTCATACGAAATCAGTTCCAGTTTGCCTGTCTAATGGATTCCAGGGGCAAAAAAATGGATTTTTAGTATTTTTCATAATTATCAACCGAACTTAAATATTTAAAATGCTGTCGTAATCTAATCTTTAAGATGTATAATCTCATGAGAAAAGCTTCACACAATAAGTTAAGTATTAAAATCAGAATGAAAAAAAAGGATGTACAGCGCATTCAAGGCGAAATGGCTGCAGGAAAGACCTGAAGAAACTGAAAAAGAAATGATTGTCGGGAGGACTGATTCAGCTTATAGAAAAGTAGAATAACCTTCGGTGGAATTAAAAGCAAAGGTGCTAACATTAAGAGAGAAACTGGAATTGCACTGTAAAACGCAGAGGAGAGACTGGATAGGTGGAAAAAGAACACTGAAAGCCTCTATGATGTAGAGGATTTTTCTGTGGACGTGATAAAAGGAGAAATGGAATCGATGTGGAATACATGGGGGATCGAATATTAGAGTCAGAATTTAAGAGCACTCTGGAAGACTTGAGATCAAATTGAGGCAAAGGGGTTAGATAACATTCAATCGGAATTTTTAGAATCATTGGTGAAAGTAGCAATCAAACGTCTATTTCAATTGGTATCCTATGAAAATCGCGACATACCATCAGACTTTCGGAAAAATTGCATCCACACGATTCCGAAGATAGCAAGGGCAGGTAAGTAAGAGGATTGTCGCACAATCAGCTTAACACTCTTGTATCTAAGCGATTACACAGAAAACTGAAAAATTGGGGACCTGTTAGGTAACGATCAGTTTGCCTTCAGGAAAGGTAAAGACACCATAGAGGCGGTTCTGACGTTGGGCTTGATAATGGGTGCAAGACTGAAGAAAAATAAAGACGCGTGCATAGAATTTGTCGGGCTGGAAAAAGTGTCCGACATTGAAAGTGGTTAAAGACTTTGGAAATTCTGAGAAAAATAGGTGCAAGCTATAAACAGGTAATATACAGTGTGTGGAAGAACCAAGAGTGAAGCATAAGAATGGAAGACCAAGAAAAAAGTGCTCGGGTACAAAGCGTGCCATACAGGGATGCAGTCTTCGCACTTACTGTTCAGTTTATACATCGAAAAAGCAATGACGAAAATACGACAAACGTTCAAGAGTGAGATTAAAATGCAGTGTGACAGGATATCAACGATAAGATTCGCTGATGATATTGCTATTCTCGGTGAAAATGAAGAAGAATTTTAGGATCTATTGAACAGAATGAATAGTCTAATGAGTACAGAAAATGGATTGAGAGTAAATTGGAAAGAGACGAAAGTAATGAGAAGTAACAGAAATGAGAACAGTGAAAAACTTAACATTCAGAATTGGTAATCGCGAAGTAGACGAAGCTAAGGAATTCTACTATGTTGGAAGCAAAATATCTCATAACAGACGAAGCGATGAGGGCATAGAAACCAAATGGGCAAAAACAAAATGAGCGTTACTGGCCAAGGGAAGTCCATCAGTATCAAACATAGGCTTTAATTTGAGGAAGAAATTTCTGCAAATGCACGTTTGGAGCACAGCATTGTATGGTAGTGAAACATGGACTGTGGGAAAACCGAAACAGAAGAGAATCGAAGCAATTGATATGTGATGATACAGACGAATGTTGAAAATTAGGTTGACTGATAAGGTAAGGAATGAAGATATACAGCGCAGAATTGGAGAAGCAAGGAATATGTGGAAAACAATGATAAGGAGAAGGGACAGGATGATAGGACAACTGTTAAGATATGAGGCAATGACTTCCATGGTACTAGAGGGAGCTGTAGAGGGTAAAAATTGTAGAGGAACACAGAGATTGGAATACATCCAGCAAATAATTGAGGATGTAAGTTGCAAGTGCTACTCTGAGATGATGAAGTTGGTTGGGACAGGAGAGGAATTCGTGGCAGGCCGCATGAAACCAGTAAGAATAGTGATGACCCAAAAAAATAGTTTTCTGTGAGATATCCCTTTTTCCTCAGGAGGGTAGAGATTCGCAGTAATTCCTTTCTCCTAGATAATGTGGAAGACGACGTCGTAATTCATTACCCTGGGTATAGCGTTCTTACACAGATGTGAAGCAGAAAAAATTAAAATTCAGCCGTTGGAGAACGGAATCTTGTTCTCACGACAACTAGATATACTTCTCACGAACCACAAGTGGTCGTTAAATCTCACATTCGACATCTGCGAGATGCGAGAATAAAAACTGAAAGAGTACAAAAGAAATACACCACGCCACACATGGATAGTTAAGTACAACATTGTTAACACAACAGTAGTTTCTATTGGGATTGCAGTGAGCAGAAAAAGAATTTCCAACAGGGATACGACACGTTATATTACTAGAGAAAAGTAATCTAGCTTTCATTTTTCGTGTTTCTACAGTTAAAGTTTATTCAGACCGACCTAGGGTGTATACTAACTTACATTTCCCAATTGCAAGTTTCAATTCTCGCTACCAATGTTTCACAATCCATCCATATCCTGTTAAATGGAAAATTATTGATAGGTGGATACTAGTGCAAACTAATAAAGTGTTACTTGTTTCAGAACAAAGAGACTCACATGTTGCTAAGACAACAGGATATCCTAGCAACTGTGTCCAGGGGTTAGTCATCGTTTATCCAACGCAAGTGATTCGAACTGACGAGCGATCGTGTGAAATTCAGTTGTTCCTACGAAATATGGATGCACCAGTGTTTGAGATAGTATCAATGCCGCAATTACGTTTTCAGTGCACTGGCAGGCAGTGGTTATATTCTATGTTTTAGCCTGAGACAGTAAGAGTAAATTGGCTTGCATAGCTCTGAGCACTAGGGGACGTAACTTCTGAGATCATCAGTCCCCTAGAACGTAGAACTACTTAAACCTAACTAACCTAAGGACATCACACACATTCATGCCCGAGGCAGGATTCGAACCTGCGACAGTAGCGGTGGCGCGGCTCCAGACTGTAGCGCCTAGAACCGCTCGGCCACTCTGGACGGCTAAGAGTAAATTGCTACAATAATAAGACATTTACGGGGATGACAAAATTAGTGTTAAAACAAAGTGGATTATTAATAAATGTAATGCAAGTGTGATATAGCCGGAAGGAAGTTTCATATCCCTGCTACGATTACAGGTACTACAATAAGCATGGGAACTCGACCAATGATGTGTTGGCTGGAGAGACCTTTCAGCGTGTTACCCATGCAAAACCTACCTTATTTACATCCCTCTTTTCTATGGACAACAGATGCATTAGTCATTGCAGAAAAAAAAACAAATTTCGGTAGATCAAATGTTTCAGCAAATGCAGAAACCTCAAGAGAAGCGGAAATAAAATATTATTACAATCGATGTATCAACCACTAGGCCGGCCGGAGTGGCCGTGCGGTTCTAGGCGCTACAGTCTGGAACCGCGAGACCGCTACGGTCGCAGGTTCGAATCCTGCCTGTGTGTGATGTCCTTAGGTTAGTTAGGTTTAATTAGTTCTAAGTTCTAGGGGACTGATGACCTCAGAAGTTGAACCCCATAGTGCTCAGAGCCATTTGAGCCATGCAAGATGGGTCCCCAACGCACATCGCTCGTGAAGTTCACCTACGTCTCCGAAACACATTTGGAAACGAGCAAATTATCAGGGGAACATTCACACATGTGCTGATCCAAAGCGCAGCACATCAAGGGTGGTAGCCACCTTACCTACGTACGTGCTTTTTTCTGCTGTGCAGCCTTCAATCCTGCGTTTTCAGAATTTTCTAGACACTTATGAGCGGCATATTGAGCCCCTTTTGTAGCAGTTAAGGTACTGGTATGTAATGGTGTGATGTACCGTAGAGGCACATTAAAAGTGTTTCAATTGAATTAATTCTGCATTATTTCTCTTCCCCATCTCGTTGACATTAACGTTATCAAGTTTGGTCCTCGTACGGGGTTAGTTTCCCTGTTATAACGTGTTAAATAAGGAAAGTTCAATTCTAACCACCAGGTATACAGGGTGTTACAAAAAGGTACGGCCAAACTTTCAGGAAACATTCCTCACACACAAAGAAAGAAAAGATGTTATGTGGACATGTGTCCGGAAACGCTTAATTTCCATGTTAGAGCTCATTTTAGTTTCGTCAGTATGTACTGTACTTCCTCGATTCACCGCCAGTTGGACCAATCGAAATAAGATAATGTCGACTTAGGTGATTGTGTTGACATGCGACTCATTGCTCTACAGTACTAGCATCAAGCACATCAGTATGTAGTATCAACAAGTTAATGTTCATCACGAACGTGGTTTTGCAGTCAGTGCAATGTTTACAAATGCGGGGTTGGCAGATGCCCACTTGATGTATGGGTTAGCACGGGGCAATAGCCGTGGCGCGGTACGTTTGTATCTAGACAGATTTCCAGAACGAAGGTGTCCCGACAGGAAGACGTTCGAAGCAAGGTCTTAGGGAGCACGGAACATTCCAGCCTATGACGCAACTGGGGAAGACCTAGAACGACGAGGACACCTGCAATGGACGAGGCAATTCTTAGTGCAGTTGACGATAACCTTAATGTCAGCGTCAGAGAATTTGCTGCTGTACAAGGTAACGTTGACCACGTCACTGTATGGAGAGTGCTACTGGAGAACTAGTTGTTTCCGTACCATGTACAGCGTGTGCAGGCACTATCAGCAGCTGATTGGCTTCCACGGGTACACTTCTGCGAATGGTTCATCCAACAGTGTGTCAATCCTCATTTCAGTGCAAATGTTCTCTTTACGGATGAGGCTTCATTCCAACGTGATCAAATTGTAAATTTTCACAAAAAACATGTGTGGGCTGACGAGAATCCGCACGCAATTGTGCAATCACGTCATCAACACAGATTTTCTGTGAACTTTTGGGCAGGCATTGTTGGTGATGTCTTGATTGGGCCCCATGTTCTTCCACCTACGCTCAATGGAGCACGTTATCATGATTTCATACGGGATACTCTACCTGTGCTGCTAGAACATGTGCCTTTACAAGTACGACACAACATGTGGTTCATGCACGATGGAGCTCCTGCACATATCAGTCGAAGTGTTCGGACGCTTCTCAACAACAGATTCGGTGACCGATGGATTGTTAGAGGCGGACCAATTCCATGGCCTCCACGCTCTCCTGACCTCAACCCTCTTGACTTTCATTTATGGGGGCATTTGAAAGCTCTTGTCTATGCAACCCCGGTACCAAATGTAGAGATTCTTCGTGCTCGTATTGTGGACGGCTGTGATACAATACGCCATTCTCCAGGGCTGCATCAGCGCATCAGGGATCCCATGCGATGGAGGGTGGATGCATGTATCCTCGCTAACGGAGGACATTTTGAACATTTCCTGTAACAAAGTGTTTGAAGTCACGCTGGTACGTTCTGTTGCTGTGTGTGTTTTCATTCCATGATTAGTGTGATTTGAAGAGAAATAATAAAATGAGCCCCAACATGGAAAGTAATCGTTTTCGGACACATGTCCACATAACATATTTTCTTTATTTTTGTGTGAGGAATGTTTCCTGAAAGTTTGGCCGTACCTTTTTGTAACACCCTGTATATGCAGACTGAAGCAATGAATGAGAATTTATACCAACGCCGGGATATGAACTAACGTCTCCTGCTCATTAGGCAGATGTGCCAACTACTACGCTACCCTGGGGCAGTGGCTTTGCACAACTGGGTAGACTGCTCTAGCACACTTCCATCCTCAGTCCAAATTAGGGAGAATACTGATTGGACTGAGGCGCGATTGGGCATATGGACTGAGGAGGGAGGTAGTCTGTGCAGCTGGGCAAAGCCACTGCTTCAGAGTGATGAAGTGGTTAGCATATCTGCCTAGTGAGCAGAAGACCTGGATCGAATCCTGTCCTTGGTACAAATTTTCATTCGTCGTTTCAGTCTACATATATAAAGATGCAAGAGTTTTACTAAGGAGTAAAGACACTTTAAGAAATTCGTTGAGCAAGTGTAGCGAAACTGAAGACCGCTGACGACTCGAAAAGAACAGAGCCTATCCAGACATTAAAAATAAAAGGCATAGTGCGGTGTCTCTCCTTGATGACATAAATAGTCCACCCCCACTAGCAGAGATCACTCGATCAAAAGGATTGATGGCGTTCATGTCATTCACACTCGATTCTCTGGTTATGGTATTATAACATCTGGTTGTGCGATTGTCGTGGTTTTAGTCTTACACTTGCTGCCTTCATGAAGACAAGAGAGATATGTAGCTATGGATGATGAACTATAGCATCCAGTACTGAAGTCAGCAGCAGCCAACACTGATGGGTATCCCACGGATCTGCCAGCACGGCTCCAGTCCAGGGCAGAAGCTGACATAAAACTTCAATGTTGAACGAGTCTGGTGGCCTACCGTACAGGTGGATCTGGTTCAGATTCAACATGACATCAGGGCAGCCAACATCGTGGTCCACCTTATGGTACAACGTGGGCAGTGATCTGGGAGGGATTGAGTACTGCCCAAATCGGCGCGTATGTCAAAAACACAAGACGTGGTCACCAACATCTCCAATGAAGCGTATCTACCTCGCCAGCAGGTGGCAAACCGCCACACCAGGGTGTTACCGAGCTCCGCTCCGAGCTGATACAGCGTTCTCGACACTGTTGAGTCCGATATTGGATTCATCGGATTCCTCTCCACATTAAGCAGCCACTAGCCATTGCAGAGGACGCAACGATTTGTATTCTGAGTAATAAAATGAATAATCTTGAATGCAGTTTTATTGCGTCTAACGACGCCACAAGACCTTGATCGAATCCTGGCCTTGGTACAAATTTTCATTCTTCGCTTCAATCTAGATATGTAAAGATTATCAAGAGTTTGACTAAGGAGTACAGACACTGCATCCTCACAAAACAGTACGTGTTTCCAGGATGTGAGTGGGCGACCCCTACAGTGCACAGAACCACGCACTGCATTAATCTATTGCTTCCTTTTTCCAATTTACTGAAACACATTGCAGGATTCGAACCTGCGACCGTAGCGGACGCTCGGTTCCAGACTGTAGCGCCTAGAACCGCACGGCCACTCCGGCCGGCATTGCAGGATTAGCTCCTCCTGTAGCTCGAGGGACCAACACAGACATGACCAGCAAAGGAGAGCTTTTTCCATATCTTTTTCCACCATTACGTATCTGGCAACAAATTTTTTTAGAAAACTTCGTCACACAGCGAACCCAATGGACCCGTAATTTCCGTACTTCTCCATGTTTAACTGTGAAAATATGTCAGCTACCTATGTACTTTCTTTAGCCTAATCACAAATTCCTTGTACATTGTCAACTAAATTTCAGATATCTGTATTTCTCTAGTGATTTGAAAAAAAAAAAACTCCGTCCATATGCTGATACTTGGATTTTGTCTTGTTCCATTGTCTCCACTATCTCGATTGCAACAAGAATAGTGTTGGTACCTGTGCTTCTGTTACTAAATGTAGCCAACTTCCAAACATTCTGCGATGCTTGTACAGCAATCAACATTTTCGCTGTGTACAGTAACAAGAGTTTGCTACAGTAAATGTTGCCGTTCTTTTGCAGAAGTTCTATAAATTTTGCACACTCCTTCGTGTTGGCAATGGACTACTTCCACTAAGACATTTATACCTCTCATAAAATAAGTCACGCTAACGTAGTACATTCATAAACTATACATTTTTTTCTACTTACACAATGCATTCTGAGAGGTTATATGAGAAACGGTTACATCGAGATAAGATACGAGAATCTTTTGCTACTCTGAGTTGCTGCTCAAACAGGAGATTCTGAGCGCAGCTGCGCTTCTCACCATAAAGTTACAAAAGAATGTCTACCGATGTATGTAACAGACTAACGCCCACTGCCTTTAAAGAGAGTTGAAGCCAGCTATAACAGCTTTGAAAGCCTTTTTTTCTCTTAACTGGTTTGTAGTCGAGATCCGTGATCACGTAGCGACATTTGTATCTACTTCTCCCTTTCGAGGCCTTTAAAGAGAGTTGAAGCCAGATATAAAAGCTTTGAAAGCCTTTTTTCCCCATATCTGGTTTCTAGTCGGGATCCGTCTCATATAGCTACATTTGTATCTACTTCTCCCTTTCGGGGCATTACGAGTAATTTATTCAATGGTGATAAGACACAAGCGTGTTTCAAAGACAGGTAGATATTTATTTTGGTACCACGGAAATTAATTGTGGCTTGTAGCTGGCAGCGAGTACTACGCAATAAAACCGAAACGCATTCTTCCTAAGGTCATTGTCGCTGAGTTCACGGAGATCCAAATCGATAAAATAACATCAAACCGAAACAATTTCCAGGCAGATTAAAAATGCTATTACCAACTGAGCTATCCAGGCACCCACAACCACAATTTCGATCAAAAACCACATTCACAACAGAAATATACCAGTATCTCTCAACCAGTTTCCAAACTTCACAAACCTCTCCTTTGTACCTCTCTATCCTAGCATCCTTGACGGAAAATGTATTGCAGAAAAATCCTTGTCTAAAAAAAATTCAAATGGCCCTGAGCACTATGGGACCTAAATGCTGAGGTCATCAGTCCCCTAGAACTTAAAACTACTTAAACCTAACTAACCTAAAGACATCACACACATCCATGCCCGAGGCAGGATTCCAACCTGCAACCGTAGCAGTCGCGTTGTTCCAGACTGTAGCGCCTAGAACCGCTCGGCCACCGCGGCCGGCCCTTAGCTACAGTCTAGGGTTTTATGTCGAGAACGAATGTCTCACTTTGCATCGTAGGTATGTAGTAGAACGTATTTAGGGGTTTGAAGTTTGGAACATAAATAAAAGATAAAATCAGGACTGAAGCTATGAATTGGGTTTTTACGTAGTGCTCATACAGGTGAGTCCGTATAAAAAGGAAGACTTGTATTTTGCATGAACGAAGAATTTTCAGTTTCTCCGCAGAAAGAATCCATTGGCAAGAAGAGGTAGTCTAAGGTTCTGTGTCTTTGAAGACAAAACTGGCGAGCTGGTTGTTCGGCTGAAGGACAGAGTACAAACTCAATAAAAAAAAGAAGAAAGTCGGTCAGAGAATTTCCCGCGAAAGTCAAGATTTCAGTCCCAGTCCAGCACACGGTTCTAAACTGTCAAGTTGCATCAAAACAGTATACGCTCGCAGCAAAGGGAAATATTCGTTCTAGTACCATCAAACTATATGCCTTCGACCGAATTATCATTGCGTATGCACAATGTGCTGACGTAAACTGGGCAACCCTTGGTGATGCCGCAACCGTGCTTAAACTGAATGAGAAAATCCTCAGCTGCTAAAACTGTTCTTATTGCTGTCTGCAAACATAATCTACCACTTCCCCCCTGCAGACAAAATATGCACCATAGTCAGAAGGGCCTAAGCCATTGATATGTGATAGGCTGTATAATTGGTTATCCCTGTCTAAAGGCGTATGTCATCGAATAGTTTCGAAAGTATTTGCTTAGTTTGCTACACAAGCGTTCTGATCTTGATGGGCCAGTCTTGACCGACCGACTGCCGTGTCATCCTCTGCCAATGGCGTCATTGTACAAGTTGTAAATAACCTTTCGATCGCTGTATTTTATCCTTGCTACCTACCAAATTGCGAAGAATGTAGTCCGGTCAACATTGTCAAAACCTGTCTCTAAATCTACAGGTGCTATAAACGGTACCAACTAAAACGCAAAAATGTGTTTTCGGGTGCAGTGTTGAGAGACGTGGAGTCAGCACACCGCCTTGTCCTCGGAGTCACCCCTTCTCGCTCAAATAGCTCCTTATTTGGTCTTACGGGGCTCAGTGCAACTCGCTCCAGTCCTCCTACCAAGCAAAACTCCCTGGTGAAGGCAACTGGCAACGCACGCGGGGTGCAGGCTAAGCTGTCTATTTGTAGCATCGTACCCAGGGCTGATCGCACTCCTCTGGTTTGGAGTATAGTGGAAGGTCTAAATGTGCGACTGTACCGGATGCGAATTTCTCGACCTCCGCTATCGGGTGCAGCATTTCAGGGTTCCTCTTAACATGCCAGGCGTGCACTACACGCAGGAAGCGGCTGCTAGGCTAGCGGAGTACGTCTTTTAGGTTAGAGAACCCGTCCCTTGGGATCAAAAACGATTTACCTGTTCAATCAGGCAAAATGACCTTAGTGAATCTTAGTCATCGCAGATCAAAGGTAGAAAAGATTAATACGATTTTAGTAAACTGCAGGAGCATCCAAGGAAGGCTACCATAATTTGTATCGCTTACTGAAGGTTATAATGCTCACATAGCATTGGGAACAGAAAGTTAGTTGAAACCAGACATCAGTGACAAAAAAATCCTTAGTTCAGACTGGAATGTTTATCGTAAGGATAGGTTAATCGCCGGCCGCTGTGGCCGAGCAGTTTTAGGCGCTTCAGTCCGGATCCGTGCTGCTGCTACGGTCGCAGGTTCGCAACACGCCTCGGGCATGGATGGGTGTGATGTTCTTAGGTTAGTTAGGTTTAAGTAGTTCTAAGTCTAGGGGACTGATAATCTCAGATGTTAAGTCCCATAGTGCTTAGAACCATCTGAACCATTTTTGATAGGTTAATCGCCGATCGTGGCGGCTTATTCATTGAAGTAAAAAATTCGATAAAATCTGGCGAGGTTATCATGCATTCCGAATGTGAATTAATCTTGTTGAAACTGAGTATCAAAGAACGGTAAAAAATTGTGATCGGATGCTTTTATACACCACCTGGGTCATGAATTGTAGTTGTAGTGCGCTTCAGATAGAACTTGCAGAATATCGTTAATAATTTTCCTGATCATGCCGTTGTAATAGGGGCTGACTTCAACTTGCCAGGTATAGATTGGGAGTGTTATGCCATCAAAACTGACGCTATGGATAGGAATTCGTGTGGAATTGTTCTGGATGTCCCGTCTGAAAATAACCTTGAGCAAATAGTTAGAGAACCAACTCATGAGGGTAACGTCTTAAACCTCCTGGCGACAAACAGACCTGAACTTATCGAATCAGTTAACGTAGAGGAAGGTATCAGTGATCATAAACCTGTGACAGCATCTATGACGACGCGTCCTACAAGGAATGTTACGAAAGAGTGACAGGATACAAATTTCAGAATATCTCAGCAGTCAGCATCAAATATTCGGTGATGAGGACGAAGATGTGGAGAACAAATGGAAAAAATTCAAAGGCATCGTTTAATATGCCGTACAAAAGTACAAAAGTATGTTCCGAGTAAGGTTTTAAAGGATGGGAAAGATCCACCGTTTTAATAGCAGAGTTAGAAAAGAGCTACGTAAACGAAGAGCACTTCATCTTAGATTCAAGAGAAGTACAAATCTAGCGGACAAACAAAAGCTGAACGAAGAGAAAATAAGCGTAAAGAGAGCAATAAGAGAAGCGTTCAATGGCTTTCAAAGTACGACCTGAGTAAAAACCCTAAGACATTTTGGTAGTATGTAAAATCAATAAGTGGGTCAAAATCATCTATTCATTCTCTCAGCGACCACACCGGCACCGAAACCGAAGATAAAGGAGAGGGCACTCAAATACTGAATTCGGTCTTCTGAAGCTGTTTCACCGCGGAAGATCGTAACACTGTCCCTCGAACGCCGGAATCAGAGATATTGAGATTACCCGTCGCGGAATTGAAAAGCAGCTACAATTGATTTGTAGTAGAACGGCGTCAGGACCAGATGAGATACCTATAAGGTTCTATAAAGACTATGCGAAAGAACTTGCTCCCCCCCCCCCCCCCCCCAGCAAAGATTCATTGTAGATCGCTTGAGCAACGAAAGGTAACTAACGACTGGAAAAAAGTCAGGTTATTCCCGTCTTTAAAAAGGTCGTAAGACAGATCCACGCAATTATAGACCTTCATCGTTGACGTCGATCTGTAGTAGAACTATGGAAAATGTTTTATGCTCAAGAATTATGACGTTTTTGGCAATTGAATAACTCATCTATAAAAATAAACATGGATTCCGCAAACAGAGAGCCTGCGAAACTCAGCTCGCTCTGTTCTTCCATGAGATTCACAGCGCAGTGGACAACGGCACACAGGTTAATGCCGAGTTCACTGATTTCAGTAAGGCATTTGACAGCGTCCTGTATTGCCGTTTAATGAAAAAAATGCGAGCTTGCGGAGTATCGGAGCAGACTTGCAACTGTATTGAAGACTTTCTTGCATACAGAACTCAACACGTCGCTGTTAACGGAACTGTCGACATATGTAAAGGCAATATCCAGAGTACCACAGGGAAGTGTAATAGGACCGTTGCTGTTTACAATATATATAAATGATCTAGTAGAAAGCGTCGGATGTTCTTTAAGGCTATTCGCAGGTGATGCAGTTGTTTATGCCAAAGTAGCAACGCCAGAAAATAGTAAGAATTTGCAGAACGACCTGCAGAGAATTGATGAATAGTGCAGACTCTGGCAGTTGAGACTGAATGTAACATATTCCGCATACATACAGCTATACCAGTAATGACAAACAGCTGGAGACAGTGCTTGTCGTAAAATATCTAGGCGTAACTGCCCAGTGCGACCTTAAGTGAAATGACCACCTAAAACAGATAGTGGGAAAAGCAGACACCAAACTCACAATCATGGGAAGGATCTTAAGGAAATGTAACCCATCCACGAAATAAATGGCTTATAAGGCGCTTGTTCACCCGATTCTTGAGTATTGTTCATCTGTCTGCGATCCCTATCAGGTAGGACTGATAGAGGGGAAAGAGAAGATCCAACGAAGGGCGACGTGTTTCGTCACAGTATCGTTTAGCTGGCGAGAGAGCGTTACGGAGATGCTAAACAAACTCCACTTGCAGACGTTACAATAGAGGTGTTGTACATCACGGAGAGATTTACTATTGAAATATCGGGACAGCAGTTTTCAGGATGAGTTGGACAACACATTACTTCCTCCACGTACATCTCGCGTATTGACCACGAAGAGAAAATTAGAGAAATTAGAGCCACTACATAGGCTTACAGACAATCATTCTTCCCGCGCACTATTCGCTAGTGGAAGAGGGTTGGAGGGATCAGATAGTGGTACCGAAAGTACCCTCCGCCACACACCATTATGGGGCTTGCGGAGTATAATGTAGATGCAGATGTCGATCCTAGTCTGCACATCTACATCTATACTCCGCAAGCAACGTACAACTGTGGTCGAGGATAGTTGCAGTACCATCATTTCCTCGTTTCCATGTTCCATTCACGAATAGTGAAAGTGAAGAATGATTGTCACTATGTGTCCATGAGAAGTTGAATTCCTCTGACCACTTCTTCCCGACGTAATCATTTCGCGAAATTTAAATGGTATGAAGTAATGCATTGCCCAATTCTACTAGGACTGTACACTCTAGGAATTTCACCATTAAATCTCTCACTGACACGCAGCACCTTTCTTCTAGCGCCCGCCACTGGAGTTTGTTGAGCACCTGTGGAACTATATCGCGCTTGCTAAACGATCCTCTAATTAAGTAGTGCACCAAATAGTCTTGAGTGATCGTTTCTTGCCGGCCAGTGTGGCAGTGCGGTTCTAGGCGCTTCAGTGTAGAACCGCATGACCGCTACGCTCGCAGGTTCGAATCCTTCCTCGGGCATGGATGTGTGTGCTGTCCTTAGGTTAGTTAGGTTTAAGTAGTTCTAAGTTCTAGGGGACTGATGACCACAGACGTTAAGCCCCATAGTGCTCAGAGCCATTTGAACCATTTTTTGATCGTTTCTTGCGTATCGGAGGTCTAGAAGAAAGACTTGCTTGCCTCCATAGCATGTTACCAGATACTGAACCGGAAAGAACAGCTTGAGTCCAGTCAAATGTGCTATGAATGAGTCATACGTAGGAACAGGATACACGGAGGGCGAGAACAAAGCCTTGTGCCTCGACTCAGCTGCACAACACCTCTAGGCACAGTATTATCTAGAACTGTAATTGCTCGGCTCACTATGCGTTTTTCTCTTTTGAATGCACTGGATGCGGAAGTTAACCTTTGTGTGTGTAGCCTACAATTTTCGTATTTCATAGTACTTGGGTTAGGGTCCTTTACAAGCCTTGTTTGTGAACGACACTGTAGTAAAAATGTCAAGAATGAAAAATCATGAAACTGATACTGACAGTCAATGTTCAAAAGTATTGAATGCTGAGTATTCCCGAGAGATTACATTTCTAGTTTTCAGTAAAGAAGAACTGTAAACGGTTTTCTAGCTAAGATTCAAGTTGAACTAGACTCGTAAAGTTCATTAAGTTTTCATCAACAGTATTGAATTATATTCTTTAACTTTGTTTAAGTAAGTAGTAAACGGGTTGAGCACCAATTCTTTCCCTGACTACAAAAATTTTATTCCTAAGGCATTATGCTAGGCACAGCTACGCTATAAGTGGTAGCATAACTAATGAAGATTTTTATGCATACACTTCCACTTACCTACGAGGGTTTTTTTAACTGAACTCTTACGGACACGCTTCTGCATGTGCTCCGACAGCATTTCATTTCTTTTCTTTCTCACACGTTACAAGCAGCGTAATTTTAAGGTGCTGCCGTCAAAATGGCGCCCATAGTCGCTTATTACAGTACAGCGACAGAAATGTCGACCATGGGCAGTGTTTTAGTAATGGGGTGCACAGCCACACTGGAGAGTTATTTGTTCGCCAGTTCTTTGATGAAACCTAACCAGACGGATGGCTCGGTAGAGATGGTTCAGCATGGTGGGAACCACGTTCACCAGACATAACACCGCTTCACTTTTTCGCAGGTTTAATTTAAGAATGAAGTTTTCAGTTCAACTCTTCCTGACTTAGTGATATGCAAACACTTATGGCACGAATACGAGATTCTGCGGAGGCGGTGATGGCAGAAACATAGAGAGGAACTGAGTATCACCTAGACGTTCTACGGGCAACAGACAGACCATACGTGGATGTGTATCCATAAAAACTTTTCGAATTAACCTACCATTTACAACAAACCGCAAGCTGTACCCAGCACGTATGTCAGAAGTAAATTTTTGTAAACATGTAAGACTTTATGCTCACCTCGTATATTTGTTTCTGTTGACATCACTGCTCGTGATGATGATGATCTGTTTAGGGCACTAAGCGACGAGGCAGCGCGTATGACCCCAGTTGTTGTTTGGGCTCTAAAACAAAACAAAACAATAAGCAACGAAGTCATAAGCACCCATCACACCACATGTATGTTGCTCATGTAACACCATGGTGTTAGCGATGTTGCAGTTAGGCAGCAACTGTATCTTCAAGTGCATTGACGTTTTTAAGAAGTACTCGTTATTAGGAGGATGTGACCGATTAATGTTTTCTGTATCTGTCCAATATCGTAAGTTAAAAGTATTACAGAAAAACTAAGACACTGTGCTTTTTAGTTAATTAATTCTTGAAAGAAAGGCTCATTAGATTTCGGTTGCATTTTCGCAATACTTATGTCACCCTAATCAACCACGTGGTTAACTTCAGCGAAAGTCCTAATTGGTATGGCGGCTATTCTCTTTACTTTTGTAATTTACTTGGAGAGATTCGTGTAGGCTGGTTTTAATCATAGTAAACTCACATTTCCTTTTACTTGTAACTGTATTGCACCATAATTTTTAATTTCTTATAGTTGGGGATCACACTCATGTAGATTTTTTGGGGGACATATTATTCACATTTTACACTAGAGATTATTTACTTCATAACTGCAATTTCGTCCTTAAGTCCATTATCAAGTGTTACTACAAAAGTTAAGAAATACAAAAAATGTGAGCACAGACTTTGTATATACAATTCCACGAACGTGCCATTTATGCAGTAGTGCATTCCAATATTGGTAAAAGTAACACATCACTTACATTTTACTTCGACAAATGTGAAACTTTGAAATCTTTCGACATTTATACATGTCATTGCCAGAACGGAGCCTTTTCACTTTAAGAATATAGTAGCATGAACGAGCACAAGGCTCCGTACATTGTGAAATAATGTCAGTTACGTGAACAATTGCCAGTGTTAAACTTCTTAACACAAATCTCAGTAAACTGATAGTCTTACACTCTATTTACATATGAAATGAGACAGTTGGCTCAAAAATGCACTCACATGTCGTACTTTCTTTGCTCTTGTCAGAGATAGTACACTGCAGCGGGAACAACTGCAAATTTGCAAGGGAAAAATCCAATCTGACATGTCGAAATCTGCCCTGAAATTTTTTGAAGAGGAAGAACACACCAAGAGAAACGCCGCATTAAAATTTTAGCTGCTAAGACACACTGCAATTTTTTTTTTAATATTGAAAATTGCTAAATACGGAACGCACCAGGCAGCTTGGGAAATGTACACCCCTACTGTAGCTGTAGCAGACAGTACGCGCACAGCATGGCTGATGGTGCATGGGTAAAAATATGACCCGTAAAATGGAACACCAATTTGTAAAGCGATTTTCAGTTTCTGTTGATAGTTTCTCTGGCACAATCAATCACAGTTACAAGTCACTCGAATTTTCAACTCATCTGGTATCCATAACAACTAGCAGTTGTTTTCGTTACATCGGAAAGTTTAACAATGAAGATAAAACTTCTCGTGAAGTACATAGAGTTATTTATTAGTTAATTTCTTGGACATTCATTCGAATCATGTTGACATTTCCTTAGAAATTGTGGATGCATTCGAAGGAACAGAAAACAACTCTGATGATTCCATGAATTGTGGTTCAAACAATTTATTGTTATGCAAATTAAAGACCAGAATAAAAATACAGTACCTTCTTAGCGCAAAGAACACGTTAAGGTAAAAGTTTACAGTGAGAAAGGAAAGGCTGTAAATTTTCTGAAGGGGAAAAAACGCTTAAAGTCAAACAGTGTACAAAGCTGAATTCGTTTCGTAAAACCTGAAAGCGAATTGTATAAATGGAAAAAAGATTTACGCGTAGAACGAAATATCCATCAAAATGAAACTCTCAAAAGAGTGAAAGAAAAGCTGTTCTAAGGATTTAGAACTGCTCGTGATAGTCAGTGCACTATTACCAAGGAAGATCTATGAGACTGGGCCATCTAAATTACAGGTGAGATGTACATTACTGATGTCCAGGCCTCTACGATCTGGTTAAAGGAATTCAGGGAATTTTACGGAAAACGAAGTAGCAAAATTGCGAAGTTTACTTCAAGTGAACGTGTAGAGGAGATGTAATTAATAGATAATACTATAGAGAATTCGTAGCTAACGTGTAGGCGAAGTTTCTTGTTATTCTCTGAAGCACTGTGTATAAAGCTGATCAGTCAGGTTCCGTGCAAGAACTGTGTTTAAAACGCATTTTATTATTTCGAGTGAAAAAAGGAAAGATATAATTGCTTTTCAGTCGACGAATGCTATGGCAACAATGCCAGTGATAAGTATCAGAAACTTCTTCTTACCAGTTGCAGAGACTAATTCATTGCTTTTGTTGGGCTTTTGTCTGGACGTAACAACACCTCTGTCTTCAGGACAACGAAAAGACTTTTGATATAATTTGGATTCCACCCGATAAAGAAATTTTTCGACAGTGTAAAGCATTTTTCAGGAAACTGTCAGACAATGTAGTGACCAATAGCTCGTCATTTCACGTTTAGGAGCGAAACGATATTGTTAAAAGTTCGGTCATTTGTGCATTCTCAGTCTGTACCACCGCGTTTTACGAATTTGATCAAGTATGCCTGGTACGCAGCACAGTACACAGAACAACGACCATTACCGTTTCTTACTCCATCCCAATTTTCTCCCAATAAAACTATTAATTACGGTGAAGTGCTTGAATGCATTAATTTTTCGTTTATCATCTGTGCCCGATGTAAAGAAAAAGTTTGTTTTCGTCAGTCAATAGACATTTCGCATTTTTGTGACGACTGCGGGGAATAAACAAGATTCTGTACATTGTTAGTGAAATATAGATCATTCAAAAATCATCATAAGAACAGTGCTACAGGAATTTTTATAAAATATTTCATGTCAACAAATTAAAGTCCCAATTGACTGAAGTCGTTTTTAATGTAACATCATACATTGCATTGATTTTCGTTTCTCTTCTAGTCACTCGAGTAACAATTACATCTGCAACAGTTTAGCTATATATCTGAAAAGCAAGATATGCAAAAAGTTAAAGATTTGAGGCATTTTTCGTATGATTTAAATGCTTCAAATTCTTGTGGAGGTACTTTGGACTTTGCACTATGTGGGGCTACATTCTCTTGCCACGACTACGTCTGCTGCTAATTCGCTGATTTGTTTGCTAGGCTGGAAAGGCTGCACAAACCGTTGTTATAAGTAGTTCTTCGTGCGTTAAAAATGGATAACATTTTTTAAAAAAAATACTTACAATGCAGCATAGCAGCTCAAATTTTGACACTGCATTTCTATCGGAGTAGTTTTCCCGTGTGAAAAAATTCAGGGTGGATTTCGACATGTCGGATTGTACCGTTCTGTTGTTACTCTCATAACATCAATTTACATTGGCTGGTTGGTTGGTTGATTTGGGAAAGGGGACGAAACAGCGAGATCATCGGTCCCATAGGATTAGGGAAGGATGGGGAAGGAAATCGGTCGTGCCCTTTGAAAAGAATCATCCATCATTTGCCTGAAACGATTTAGGGAAATCACAGAAAACGTAACCCAGGATGACCGGACGCGGGTTTCAATCTCCAGAATGTGAGTCCAGCGTGCTAACCACTGCGCCTTCTCATTCGGTCAATTTACATTAGTCGACAAAATACAGCTTTATATGCAATGATACAGTCATACGGTACACAAGGACAGGATAGAAAATTTGAAAACAAGAGAGTGGCATAAAAAATTTCTATGTTATCTGTCTTAAAGGACTTACAATGGCTTCGGTGTTCATACTAACATAACAACAGTAAAACTTCCTGGCAGATTAAAACTGTGTGCCGGACCGAGACTCGAAGTCGGGACCTTTGCCTTTCGCGGGCAAGTTCTCTACCAACTGAGCTACCCAAGCACGACTCACGCCCCGTCTTCACAGCTTTACTTCTGCCAGTACCTCTGCAAGGTTCGCAGGAGAGCTTCTGTAAAGTCTGGAAGGTAGGAGACGAGGTACTGGCAGAAGTAAATCTGTGAGGACTGGGCGTGAGTCATGCTTGGGTAGCTCAGTTGGTAGAGCACTTGCCCACGAAAGGCAAAGGCCCCGAGTTTGAGTCTCGGTCCGGCACACAGTTTTAATCTGCCAGGAAGTTTCATATCAGCGCACACTCCGCTGCAGAGTAAATATCACATTCTGGATGACAACAGTAATATTACATTGCATGCATATTCATTGCAACTGATGAACACAAAGGCACAAAATATTCGCTCATTAAATCCTGAAAAACTCCTTGAACAATTGAAGGGAGTTGGCACCACATCTGCACACACAAATCACTTAACTCCCGTAAATTCCTTGGAGGGTGGGGGGGGGGGGGGGGGTGATGAACTCTGATGCCACGTTCAGTCGCATCCCAAATGTGTTAGATCGGGTTCAGATCTGGCGAATTGGTAGGGCAGCACATGAATTGGAACTCACCACTGTGTTCCTCGGACCACTCCATCACACTCCTGACCTTGTGACACGGCGCATTATCTTGTTGAAAAATGCTACTGCCGTCGGGACACATGACCGTCATGAAGGGGTGTACATGGTCTGCAACCAGTGTACGATGCTCCTTGGCCGTCATTGTCCCTTTCACTAGCTCCACTGGACCCACGGATGCCCCTGTGAATGTTCCCCAGAACATAATGGAGCTGCCGACAACTTGTCTCCGTCCCACAGTGCAGATGACAGCGAGATGGTCTTCTGGGAGACGATGGATTCGCGCCCTCCGATCGACAAGATGAAGAAGGCATCGGAATCCATCACACCACGGAACGCTGTGCGTCTGCACCGACATCCAGTGCCAATTGTCTTAGTTATCGGTGTCGTGGTGTTAACGTTGGCATTTCCATGGCTCGTCGGCTGTGGAGGCCCATCGTTAAGAGTGTTCGGTGCACTGTGTGTTCAGACACACTTGTACTCTGGTCATGTCAGATGCTAGTTCCGCCACTGTACGCCGCCTGTTCTGTTTTATCAGCCTACCCAGCCTACCCCATCCTTCATCTGTAATGATGGGTGTCCACCCAAACCCACCATGTCTGGGCGTGGTTTCACCTTGGTTTCGTCGAATGTCGAAAGCACTCACCACAGCAGTCCTCAAACACCCAAAAATTCATGCAGTTTCTGAAATGCTAGTTCCGAGCCCCCGGGCTAACACAATCTGCCCTTGGTCAAGCTCAGATAGATCGCGCGCCTTCCCCATTCCACACACGGACAGCACGCTCCTGATACTACAAGTACCGTGCGTGTGTCTGACAAGCAGACATTGCTCGCCAGGTGACACTGCTGTCGCCAGGACGGGTTTATGACGATAAAAGGTCGGTGCTCATAATATTCTGGCTGATCAGTGTATAAATGATAAAATGAAAGTCAAAACATAAAATTACGAAACTTATTCATGTATCAGAATTAGTCACCTCCAACTGCTTCACACTCCATGGCGCCATGTAAACACAGCAAGATGATCTTACGATGGACAACTGTCTAGCAGGAATGCTAGCTGACAATTTTATAAACACATTAAAAACACATTTTTGCTGGTTTCCAACAGACATCAGAGACAGAGGATAGGCAAAGTAATATGAACACTGAGCCGTGCGTGGCTCGTATTGCTACTGTCACTGAGTTGCTGCTTCGCCTGACCGTGAGCGGCGTTACCAGCGCGTATCGATATATCCCCTCTCGTAGTATCTTTGCTCGACTGCTATTACTTCCCTCTCGTTGTCTATTGTGAGTGAGTTCGTCTCATGCTCGGGTCTGCCAGTCAGTTGGAACGCGTCTGGAGCGCAGTCCAGACATGCCAGTCGGGGAGTTGCAATGCGGCAGTAGTGCATTCGGGTTGGAGCAGCAGTGAGGTCTGCGTCGACATGGCTCTCCTGAGCATTGCCGCCACTCATCACTTGAGCTGGGCCACGGTCTTGGTGGATCGTCGGTCGGTCGTCCTACCGGATGACGCGTTTGGCTCGCCGATCGTTCATGAGTCAACTCCCAATTGTCTTCGTGTGTGCTTAGTTACTGTTGGGTATCGTTCAGGTCTTCGTGCAAGTGTTTGTCTGGTTGTGTGTTCAGTTGCTGTTGTTTCCACTGACAGCGATTTTAGATGTTGTCGGCATTCTGCGACTAGTCGGTCGGTTGCCGCGGGCCAGGGAAGTATCTCCACGCGATGCAGTCGTTTGGGTCCGCTGGCGGTCCCTGCGCAGTGTTGGAGCGTGTTCAAAACTGGCTCTGAGCACTATGGGACTTAACTGCTGTGGTCATCAGTCCCCTAGAACTTAGAACTACTTAAACCTAACTAACCTAAGGCCATGGCACACATCCATGCCCGAGGCAGGATTCGAATCTGCGACCGTAGCGGTCGCTCGGTTCCAGACCGTAGCGCCTAGAACCGCTCGGCCACTTCGGCCGGCTTGGAGCGTGTGTGAAGCTGTCTGATCGCTACGAGCTTCGTGGTTCACCGACCCAGGACGTCAAGGTTGAATAGTGGTTTCAAGTACCCAAGCCACGTCCATTCACGTTGTGTGGTTCGTTTCCGTGGTTCGCTGTTGGGGAGGTTTTCCTGTGAGCAACACTGAGTGTTGGCATTGCTGAAATTTAGCCGCCACACAGTAGAATAACTATATTGCTTCACTACAATTCAAGTGCACCAGCGAAGTGACCGATGACCGTAGCAGTCTGGTCCCTTTAATCCCACAAACCAACCAACCAACCAACCACCTACGGAATTTTGTGCACTGTGGTCGTGAGTATTCTGGTTAGCTGCCCTGGCCACTGACGTATTTTCAGACAGTGTCCTTTCCACACCTGTTCTCACTGTCCAACACCATGTGTAGTTTTGACAGCTTAACACATATACATATTTGATTGTGGATAATTATGTCCATAACATTTTTGTGTTTGAATTCTCATGTACCAATTGGTGGCAAGCAAGATGTTTGTCGGTCGGTCCATGGCTGTCCCTTGGTTGGTTTCCGATGGGTCAAGTGTAGTTTTGATCACCACCTGTCTCACTTAAGTAAACAACAGCAGACCGACACCCTGGAGGCTACTGAGTGCTGTTGACTTTACTGTCTTTCTCACTGGTGTTTAATTGGCTGTTTATAATCTATCATTGCCAATGATAAAAGAAAAATTATTTGTTTTATTGTGTTTTATGTAAGTAAGATTGAATTCCGGCAAGTGGATATTTGCTGAAAGGTTATTGCCATTGTGTTGTCTTTTTTTAAGTCTGGTTTCAGCTACTTAAAACTTAAGGCGTATGGTTATATTTTTCTAAAATTTTGGAAAATTGTGTGCCTTCAGCCTTGGAACCTTATTCTGAAAGTTACCTTTCAAGCTTAAACATTGCAGCCTTCTGCCTTTGAAAGTTTATGGTAATTTATTTTAAAATCTTGAAAATTTTATTGTAGGCCTTCACCCGTTTGTATTGCATCTTGTGTATGTTTATCAACCCTTCCCTTGAGGCTTTCAGCCTAGCTGTGATATCTCTGTTTCAATTATTTTATTTGTAATTGTAAATGCGTGTTTTCATTCACTTGCAGTTTACCTTCTTGATTTTTAAGATTTCTTGTTTGCAGGCCTTCAGCAGTGAAAGATTTTGAGTTTTTCGGCTATGTGCTGCTTGGGTTGTAAATGTGTTATTAAATGACAATAAATCACAATTTTCACGTGAAACTCACCACAACTTTATTTGCCACTTTACACAATCCTTATCACCTGTTCTGCCCAGCGGGTTTAGTGGGCCTCTCAAACACCTGTACCTACATGGGAATAGGTCAGTAATAAGGAATTAGGCCCCCATTTACCGGTAGTACAGGTGTTATTCTTCTTTAAATACTGGCATTTAATGATTGTTTAGTCTCCAGTGGAGTGTTATGCCACTCTTCGATCAGATTCTCTTCTAACTCCTGTAGTGACGAGGCAGCGGAAATCTGCTCTGGAGTGTGCGCTCCGGTACCGCCCACAAGGTTCGACGTGGTCAAGTCCTGGGACTGTGCTGTCCAGGGACGACGCTGCACTTCAGTTGCAAGCTCCTCATATCACGATTGTACTGTCCCGGCTGTGTGAATGGCTGCATAATTGTCCTGAAATGTGGCATCATTGTTGGGGAACAACATTTGAATCATATGATGCACCTGATCACCTAAACCGTTCACATAATTGTTGGCTGTAACTTGGCCTTCGAGAGAGATGATGGGACCAGCAGAATACCATGACATGCCTGCCCACACCATCACACTTCCACCTCCATGCTTAACCGTTGGAACCAAGCAGTCAGGATTGTAGACTTCCTTTGGTGTTCTCCAGACGTAAATCCGGCCTGATGTTGGACAAACGAAAACGTTCACTCGTCGGACCATATGACGTTTTTCCAATGATCAGCTGTCCAGGATTTATACTCCTCACGGTGTATTTTACACTTCTTTGCATTTTGTCGTCACTAATGGTTTTGGTATAGCGGCTTGTCCATGAATATTCGCTTTATGGAGTTCTCAGCTAACAGTGACGATAGATACAGGGTCTCGAAGATGGCTATTGAGCTCTGCAGTCACATTAACCACCGTAGTTTTATACTGTTTTGACACAATTCGTGTGAGCGTACGACGACGTCTGTCATTTAGTTTTAATTTGCCCCCACTATTACATTTGCACGATGATGTCATTCCATGTTTTGTGTAGGCTGTCACGACTGTTAAAACAGTTGCTCTTAAAGCACACAATAAGTTGGCTGTCGTGGTTACTGATGCTCCAGCTAATCGCACCCCCACAATCTTACCTCTTTGGGACTCTGTTAGGCCTTTCATTGCACGTCGACCTCGGCCTCAGAATGCAAGTACGAAGTATGCACTACTCGTAAACAACCTGCACTGATACCCAGTCCGTACAGAACACGAATAGTCCAGCGCGACACGTGCCTTACCTGCGTTACTGATCTTCAAACACAACCGTCCCATTACTACTACTGTTCACATTATTTCACATTATTTTGCCTATCCCCTGTAGAATTGGTTACTACAAACGACATGGCAGGGCGGTGTGGCAGCGCGGTTTGCGGAGCCATGTCATGGGGTGTGCGGCCCCTCCCGCCGGAGGTTCGAATCCTCCCTCGGGCGTGTGTGTGTGTGTGTGTGTGTGTGTGTGTGTGTGTGTGTGTGTGTGTGTGTGTGTGTGGTTCTAAGCATAAGTTAGTTTAAGTTATTTTAAGGAGTGTGTAAGTCTAGGGACCGATGACGTCAGCAGTTTGGTCCCTTAGGAATTCACACACATTTTAACATTTTACAAACGACATGTTGACGATAAATAATACTTTTTGTGGATCTTTTACTGATATAGACATAATGCATGATCAACTTAACAGGTTGCATTCAAACATAAATTTCACGAAAGAAATAGAAGTTAACAGAAGTATAATGTTTGCAGCCCTCCAGATTTCAAACGTCAACAGCTAACAGAAATTGGGAATTTCCATAATTCCGCCACCACGCATTGTACAATAAGTAACGATTTCTGCCATCTAGTGTGCCGAAAGCAAACCCATTTCAGTTCTATGATACACAGACTTTGTAACCTACTGCTAGAAGACCCTGGAATGGAAAAAAGAACTAGCTGCCTTAGAAGGAGGGGCTTTTAACAGTGGTTTCATTGGGGAAATGATCACAGAACTATATGAGTGGAAAGTTAAAACAGTGGTGCAGATATAACTGATGAAATTACACTAGAAAGAGGAAGTGTCAAGTAGAAATGTATTAAATTTGCCAAATTACCTTACTCAGGTGCAGTATCGGACAACTTGCACAAATATTTAAGAAAACTAACGTAGGGTTCAGTTTTCAAACAGACAACAATAGGAGGAAAATCAGACACAGAAATGGTAGAACCAGCCAGTTTGCAAGATATGGGGTCTACAGAATAGAATGTGTGTCATTCACAAGATGTTATATTGTACAAATTGGTCAGGAATTCCTTGACAGATTTAAAGAACATATTAGGTAGACAGACAGACCTTAAGCAAATATTATATTGAGAACAAACAATAACATAGATTCAGCATTAGCAGTATTATATACAGTGTGTAAAAGTAGTATCATGAACATTCTTGAAGAAGTAGATAATTACAACTACATCAAAAATAACTCCAATAACTTTCTTATCGATCAGACAGATGTAAGAAGTATAAGGCTTTAGGCAACTTTCAGTCTGTTTTATGTGAATAACAACACTGTAAGGTGTCAGGCAAATCCAACACCTTCCATGAAAACCCTGACATGATAAGCAAATCCAGTAGTATGTCACATAGCTCCGAATAAATCGTGACATTAAATTAACCAAAGTAATACGAGTAACAAGTGAGCCAATGGAATACCACAGACTAACACAAGAATGCCTAAATGCATGACATACCTTCCCACCGTGAGACAGATGCAGTTCCGAGGGGAGAAACGAGAATGAAGCTGAGAGCAGAACCGTGTTAAGCTAGAAGGCCCTACGATAAGGGACAGACTGGACAGCCACGTCGCCAGCTAACCGCTAGGTCCACCCACCAGCCCATGTTAAAAGCTAGAGCCCTCCAGAAAAACAGTGTAGGTCTTACGATAACACAAAAAGGGAACACCACCCGCAAGTTTTAGCGTGAGACTTTTTCGCGTCTCTGTTACGTTAGGACCACCCCCAGCCCATGTTAAAAGTTAGAGCCCTCCAGAAGAACAGTATAGATCGTACAATAACGCTAAAAGGACCACACCAGCTGCAAGTTTTAGCGTGAGACTTTTTCGCGTCTCTGTTACGTTGCAAACTTTAAAAACATTTCCCCACCACGAAAAGTATAACGTTTCTCATTGGATAGACAGAATTTTTTGCAGGCGAGCTTAAGGTTAACATTGAGACCCTGATTGGTCAGATGAAAACACAACCAGGTAGTTTTTTAAACCAACTTCCGTAAATTGTAGTAAGGAGAAGTTAGGAGAAGATTTGCTTGCGAGACGGCGAGGTGAGCGTAGCTATGCTGCCCGCCGCCCCCTGACAAACACCGACAAGGTAATGAACGCACGCTATGCCGCATAACAGTGCATAAACCTTCACTCAGAACTGCAGAAGTCTCATCTGTTACACCCCTTTTTGCGTAATACTAGTGTCGATCGTCAATTAAAGCTCATGGTGTTCACATTTGCCACTTGAAGTAAAAATCTGAAACGCGATGATTTGTCTGTTATATAGTTATTGAGAAGCCACGTCAGCCACTGTAATTTACGACAAGTTAGATAAGTAATTAAAGATAATTGAGGATCACTGTAGACCATTTTGATAGTTTTGTCTCTTGTGAAACTTAATTTAAACCTAGATTATAGATGTGATATGGCATAGGTCATCCTTCGATCCATTCTAGAACTTGGAAACTCATTAAAGGAATATTCGTTCACATTTTTGTTGAACACAGTTGGTTTTTGCCATCCTGTATTAAAACATTTCCTTTTATCAATTGTGCAATTTATAAACGATGTTTTGTGAGTAGAATAAAATTTCCAATGGTAAACTTAACTGCTTTTTCGACGTTATTTCACCAGCTAACTAAAAAATTAGGATAGCCTTGAACCCTTTCCACTAAATTTAGTTAGTATTAAGATTCTTTTACAGGGAGTGCAGAGGAGCTGACGCTGAAATCATCAAGTATTTGGTTATATCATCGCTAGTCTGACTGAACTCTTCTGAATTCTACATGCCATGTGTGGTCTGGCGTCTCCTTACCAGCAAAAGGTTCCAGGTTTAAACTAGTGAATTCCCTAAAAAACACGCTCAGAGCGTTGTAGCGCAAAAGTGGTAGGGAGACACGATATAGAACAAACAGACCCCACCCAGAATGTTAGAAAATGGCGACCCTGCCAGGATGGTAAAATACCATGATTGAAAGTCGACCACATGCCCAACTAGGTCAGAAAAATATCCTGTTGAAAAATTTTCGTAATAAAATTTTTTTTTCTCGATCGTTATAAATTGTTGAAAACAGTAGCTGCATCGACAGATAGTAAAAGTATTCAATAGAAGTGAGTCAGTCAAAGTATTCAATAGAAGTGAGTCTGGCAGAGACAATAGCATAATTAAGTTATGAATTTTAATACTGTCAGAATTATGTTTTTTCTCCAATGCAAACGCACAGGTGGCGGATACATCGTTGACAAGTTGGTTCTGACCCAACAAGTAAGTGAATGGATTGTCAAGTCGTGTGAACAAAAAGTTTATGAAACGCATGAGATCGTATGAGCTCATGTTGACTCAACGTAGGGCGCGTGAATTGCTTTTAAAACAGAAAATAAGGGATTCGGAAAGATTAGCAATGGCAGATCGAGACCTTGACCGAATTCAGGTAGAGACCCAGCATGAAAATGGACAGAGAATAGAGGACAGTACAACAGACAATGCAGTATAGCGAGAAATAGGACATATAACGCACCATAACGAGGATAATGTACCCCAAGGCACAGAAAACCTAGGTCAGCATACGACAGAGGAGCAGGAAAGTAGAGAGACAGTCGATGAGGATTCTAACTTGCGTCTTGAATACATAGAACCCATAGTACAAGTACTCAGAGCTCCGTCACCACAGAGTACAACGAATGCGAGCAGAAACGTGCCACAGCACAGTTCAATGCAATCGGTTGCGAACCTACACTTCGGTGAAAACACAGAGCTTAGGACGTCGGAAGAAAACGCAATAGGACCCACCAATCTGGCAGAATTATTACAACAAATTATGGAAACCATGACAAGGCAAAATAAAGACATAGCGAACCAAATTCAAATTCAGAATGCAGAAACGACTAGACAAACGCGTGAGATTAAAGAACAAAATAAAAAGAAATTCAGTTACACGTCAGTCATATTGAAGACGAGGCAAAAGAATCTCAAGAAGTGATTGGAAACTTAATAACAGGTCACAATCAATTGAGAACAGACATTGACGAGGTACAAGCGGACGTACAAACATTGCGTAATGACATTCAGGACGAGATCAAAACATTATGTAACAACACCGAGGGAGAAGTCAAGATACTAGAGAAACAGATAGACGAAATTACTAGACAAGCAGCAGGTACAGCGCGTGAAGTTGTTGAAAACAGTGTTTTACACAAACGTATCACAAAAGCAGCGCTGAAAAGATATGATAACCGCATAGTCAAAATAGAAGCGCAAACGAAGCAACAGTTTTAGAAATTGCGAACAGAGTTGTTGCAAACCATTGAAGAGCGTAGTGAACAGGATCGAACAAGCGCAGAGTGTGCAACCACATCCGTATTTGTAACAGCACCGGAAAAACAAGCAAATAACGAAGATATTACGTATTTGCGATTCCAATCACAGGCGGAAAGTAACATACGTGAAATCAGACAGCCTGCACAGCAACAAACACGTTTCTAAATTCTTGATGAACAAACGTTATCACAAACACATACGAAACCACAAATGTGTGTTTCAAGACAGTTTGGATCGTGCAATGAAGCGGCAAAGTTAGCCAGACAAGATACCCAACCAATACGTGACAATGGAAAGCCAGGTCGCGAAGAGTACAGTGCAATGCATTCAGCTACACGTTCACAACCGATGGAAGAGAATTATTGCGTACCACTCCAACTATACTACGCAAGGGTAGGCGAAAGTTACAGTGGACAATATCCAATGGATCTACCACAACCGGAAAGAATGACGGGAGAAATGATCAGAAACAAAAGTGGCGAAGAATCGCGAGATTCATATGGAACTATGACGAAGTAGGACAACGATCATTTCCTCACAGTCATAAAATGTCAACACCTTCGAGAAGAAAACTCATTGTATCCACGAACTTTTATTAATCACTTCCGAGTAGAATAACAAGAACACTGGACGCTAGCACACAAATTAGACTTTATATGTGCACATATGTCAGGAACAGTCGCAGAAATCATGTAAAATGTTGCAGCGACATGCCGATCGTACGAAGATTTCAGAGAGTAGTTTCTCTCACGATATTGGTCCAGCGAAGCACAGAACAGAGTGAATTACGAATTACTATAGAACCCATATTTTGAAAATTCAGGAGAGAAGAGTCCCGTGAAATTTTTCGAATTAATGGCAAAGAAAAATCAATGCTTAGATTACTATACAGTAACGGGGAATTGATTAAATTATGCGCGATGAAGCTACCATTGAAATACCAGCAATCATTAGTAGGTCGCGGAGGCAAAGACGTCGAAGCATTTAAAGGTATTCTAAGGGAACTAGAGTTCATATTTTCGGGAGATGACGCAAGAAAAACACGAAGCGCACGGGAAAACGAAAGCAAAAAGCCGTGGAATCCACAAGACACAGTACGAAGAAACAATAATTACGAACCATGTGATAACTTCGCACCAAGAAACGACAATAGATTTCAACAAAGAACCGGTTATGGATTTAGAAGAGAATATAGCAATAACTATAATTCACCCAGGAACGGCAACAAATATTACAGAGGGAATAACGACAACCGGAACGGTTACTGGAGAACCAATAGACCGAAAAATTATCAACAAAGAAACCACTATCAAGAAGCTGAACAAGAAAAAAGAATACAAATAGAAGAGGTGGAGGTAAGACCACCAAACCCCGATAAACGTTCGAATTGACAGCTAAGCGCCCATGCCAAAGAGAATAACGTACCGACCCAGGACAATTGAAGCACCTTGAACAGAGAAGTAAAAATCTTATCAGGAGAAGAGAAGAAGGAAGAAACAAATCCGCAGGGACCAGATGAAAACGAAGACAGGAAAATAACAATATTGTGTTGGGACGAAATTAATTGGGAGAATACTGACGAGGAAGTGCCAGAGGCATGCACAACGAATGAAGGAGGAAAGGACGAAGTAATGAGTATTGCAGAGCTATTTGAGAGACCATCTCTGGCCATGTTGTGGCGCAGGCTATGCCTCTGCGTAGCCAGATACAGTCTTAGTTGAAGTTTGGTAGGTGATGGATGAATTGAGTAGTGTTTTGTTGCCTTATGACCGTATCTGTTAGGTGACGAAAGATTTATTGCAAAGGACAGCAAAGATGAACATGATGTACACTCCTGGAAATTGAAATAAGAACACCGTGAATTCATTGTCCCAGAAAAGGGAAACTTTATTGATACATTCCTGGGGTCAGATACATCACATGATCACACTGACAGAACCACAGGCACATAGACACAGCCAACAGAGCATGCACAATGTCGGCACTACTACAGTGTATATCCACCTTTCGCAGCAATGCAGGCTGCTATTCTCCCATGGAGACGATCGTAGAGATGCTGGATGTAGTCCTGTGGAACGGCTTGCCATGCCATTTCCACCTGGCGCCTCAGTTGGACCAGCGTTCGTGCTGGACGTGCAGACCGCGTGAGACGACGCTTCATCCAGTCCCAAACATGCTCAATGGGGAACAGATCCGGAGATCTTGCTGGCCAGGGTAGTTGACTTACACCTTCTAGAGCACGTTGGGTGGCACGGGATACATGCGGACGTGCATTGTCCTGTTGGAACAGCAAGTTCCCTTGCCGGTCTAGGAATGGTAGAACGATGGGTTCGATGACGGTTTGGATGTACCGTGCACTATTCAGTGTCCCCTCGACGATCACCAGAGGTGTACGGCCAGTGTAGGAGATCGCTCCCCACACCATGATGCCGGATGTTGGCCCTGTGTGCCTCTGTCGTATGCAGTCCTGATAGTGGCGCTCACCTGCACGGCGCCAAACACGCATACGACCATTATTGGCACCAAGGCAGAAGCGACTCTCATCGCTGAAGACGACACGTCTCCATTCGTCCCTCCATTCACGCCTATCGCGACACCACTGGTGGCGGGCTGCACGATGTTGGGGCGTGAGCGGAAGACGGCCTAACGGTGTGCGGGACCGTAGCCCAGCTTCATGGAGACGGTTGCGAATGGTACGCGCCGATACCCCAGGAGCAACAGTGTCCCTAATTTGCTGGGAAGTGGCGGTGCGGTCCCCTACGGCACTGCGTAGGATTCTACGGTCTTGGCGTGCATCCGTGCGTCGCTGCTGTCCGGTCCCAGGTCGACGGGCACGTGCACCTTCCGCCGACCACTGGCGACAACATCGATGTACTGTGGAGACCTCACGCCCCACGTGTTGAGCAATTCGGCAGTACGTCCACCCGGCCTCCCGCATGCCCACTATACGCCCTCGCTCAAATTCCGTCAACTGCACATACTGTTCACGTCCACGCTGTCGCGGCATGCTAGCAGTGTTAAAGACTGCGATGGAGCTCCGTATGCCACGGCAAACTGGCTGACACTGACGGCGGCGGTGCACAAATGCTGCGCAGCTAGCGTCATTCGACGGCCAACACCGCGGTTCCTGGTGTGTCCGCTGTGCCGTGCGTGTGATCATTGCTTGTACAGCCCTCTCGCAGTGTCCGGAGCAAGTATGGTGGGTCTGACACACAGGTGTCAATGTGTTCTTTTTTCCATTTCCAGGAGTGTATTTATTGAAAGGCAAAAAGAATATACATTTTGAGTAATGTTATTTATTTATTTGTTAAGAGAAGGAATTTGAGATAAGACTGCATCACCGCGCAGTTAATTCACTTACTCACGGCTCTGAGAAAGACCACCCCACTTCCCTGAATCCTGCATTAACATATCAACAGATTAAGCTGTTTGGCTTTTATAGAAATTCTCTGTTAACATTGTACCCATTCTAAATCATTGGTCATATAAGGGGGTAGTTTGTGTTGTTGTCCCAGATGATGATTACACGAATATTTCGTCAGGATTTGTAAGTGGTGGGTCCTTGAGGACCGGCAATACGCGCACACGAGAAGTAAGTTTAAACAGTTTTATTAACAAAGGCGGATTATAAAACACGCACTCTATGCGTACCCATCATCACTGTGTCTGACATCCTAACACTGACTAATTACGGTCGTATCGAAAGGCTCCATGGTGACCAAAGAAAAGAGACATATTCGCGCCCGAGGCTGCACTAGTTAATACAGCGCGGTGCGAATGGCGGCCAGTGGAGTACTCGCTGCGTCGCACTCTGGCCGGACACACGTGTACTGACCAAGCAAACTGTCGGCATTCCAGATAGGTCGGCTGGCGAGCGCGTGTTACGTACCGTACGGCTGCGCGCAACATTCACTTTATTAAGCATACTATTCTTCAGACAAATATTGCGTGTAAACATCAAACGAAGTTTTACTCTTTGGTTTTGAATACGTAATTCATTCTAAGATCATTGTCTTCCAGTATCATTTCATAGGAATAGTTACTCTCAACATCCCAACGTTCAATGTAGGGTTATTATTCGCATTACTACATAGCATCACATTATATGCAACAGTTTGAATATAAAATTGCAGCATAGCCGCTGCCTGTTTGCTATAGTTCTTTCGAGAAATCTGCAACAGTGCTGTCAAGACGCAAGGTAAGCGGAAGTTTTGATTAGGGCCAGATAATCGTTTTACTTCATTTGCGCCTTTAATGTAAAGACACATTGTATTCAGACCAATTACAGTTCAGTTGGAATTAGGTTCTGTTTAGTCAAAGCTTAGCATATGGGTTTATGTTGGATAGTAGTTTGTGGGTACATTGTTTTCATAACACATAGACTTTTTATAGAATGGGAAGTAAATTTGGGCTAAATTTCATACAGAAATACATTTTGGGAAACGTACGCACTTTTACAGGGTGTTTCAAAAATGACCGGTATATTTGAAACGGCAATACAAACTAAACGAGCAGCGATAGAAATACACCGTTTGTTGCAATATGCTTGGGACAACAGTACATTTTCAGGCAGACAAACTTTCGAAATTACAGTAGTTACAATTGTCAACAACAGATGGCGCTGCGGTCTGGGAAACTCTATAGTACGATATTTTCCACATATCCACCATGCGTAGCAATAATATGGCGTAGTCTCTGAATGAAATTACCCGAAACCTTTGACAACGTGTCTGGCGGAATGGCTTCACATGCAGATGAGATGTACTGCTTCAGCTGTTCAGTTGTTTCTGGATTCTGGCGGTACACCTGGTCTTTCAAGTGTCCCCACAGAAAGAAGTCACAGGGGTTCGTGTCTGGCGAATAGGGAGGCCAATCCACGCCGCCTCTGTATGTTTCGGATAGCCCAAAGCAATCACACGATCTTCGAAATATTCATTCAGGAAATTAAAGACGTCGGCCGTGCGATGTGGCTGGGCACCATCTTGCACAAACCACGAGGTGTTCGCAGTGTCGTCTAAGGCAGTTTGTACCGCCACAAATTCACGAAGAATGTCCAGATAGCGTGATGCAGTAATCGTTTCGATTCTGAAAAATGGGCCAATGATTCCTTTGGAAGAAATGGCGGCCCAGACCAGTACTTTTTGAGGATGCAGGGACGATGGGACTGCAACATGGGGCTTTTCGGTTACCCATATGCGCCAGTTCTGTTTATTGACGAAGCCGTCCAGGTAAAAATAAGCTTCGTCAGTAAACCAAATGCTGCCCACATGCATATCGCCGTCATCAATCGTGTGCCTTACACCGTTAGCGAATGTCTCTCGTGCAGTAATGGTAGCGGCGCTGAGGGGTTGCCGCGTTTGAATTTTGTATGGATAGAGGTGTAAACTCTGGCGCATGAGACGATACGTGGACGTTGGCGTCATTTGGACCGCAGTTGCAACACGGCGAACGGAAACCCGAGGCCGCTGTTGGATCACCTGCTGCACTAGCTGCGCTTTGCCCTCTGTGGTTGCCGTACGCGCTCGCCCTACCTTTCCAGCACGTTCATCCTTCACGTTCCCAGTCCGTTGAAATTTTTCAAACAGATCCTTTATTGTATCGCTTTTCGGTCCTTTGGTTACATTAAACCTCCGTTGAAAACTTCGTCTTGTTGCAACAACACTGTGTTCTAGGCGGTGGAATTCCAACACCAGAAAAATCCTCTGTTCTAAGGAATAAACCATGTTGTCCACAGCACACTTGCACGTTGTGAACAGCACACGCTTACAGCAGAAACACGACGTACAGAATGGCGCACCCACAGACTGGGTTGTCTTCTATATCTTTCACATCACTTGCAGCGCCATCTGTTCTTGAAAATTGTAACTACTGTAATTTCGAAAGTTTGTCCGCCTGAAAATGTACTGTTGTCCCAAGCATATTGCAACAAACGGTGTATTTCTATCGCTGCTCGTTTAGTTTTTATTGCCGTTTCAAATATACCGGTCATTTTTGAAACACCCTCTATATGTGATAATGAGGGAGAATCATGAACATTCCTACATGCCTTTTATTTTTAATTTCACTTTATTTACTATATTTTAATTTAAAAGTCTGTCTTATCCTACGTAATCTAATTATATTGAAGCATCTCATCTTAATTACTTTCTAGACATTTCTTGATCAATTCTGGCATCATAGAATTGTATGATTGCATTTACATCTGTTTTTGCATAATTATATTGCGTTTCACAATTAGAGGTTGGTAAAAAGACATTTTTACTAGGTAGTCTCACGCTAAAAAACTCAAATTGTGGTTCTACACTGTTGGCCGTTTGTTGGAGCACTTTATGGGGAAGTATTTTGTGCCTTCTGTGTTATTCCATCAGTTGCAATGTATACTTTTTTCCTTTAGTATTTCATCCCCTTCACTCTGTATGGGCGCAAATGGGCTTTCAGCAGTGCAACATAATGCTCTTCAGCCAACGACATTTTTTAAAAAATAACAAGAAAAAGAATTAACATTCAGACTGTTTTTTTTCTATTCTAAATTAAAAACCAAGGACAGGCAGCTAAAAAAACCGAAACTGTAAACATTTTAAGAAAGACATTGCAGATTAATGGAATTCTTCTGAGAAAAAGCACTGAAACACTACACTTTCACTTAAAAACTGAAGGATCTTCACTGGATGAGAAGTACTACAGGAGGAGACAATGAGAGTGGGTAGAAAAGATAAGGGTGTGTTACGTAGGAAAGCTATGGAGATTAATGTAGCGGTTGGGGTGTATGGTGGGAATAGAGAATGTGGGAAAGACAAAGGGTCAGGTGCAGTTTGATGTGTGAGTAGTGCAGAATAACGAGTGGAAAGGGATAGGAATGCATGGAAAGGGAAATATTCATTTGGCGTGAGATAGTTGGGGAAGAGTTAAAGTTGGCAGAGGGGATAAATATCGGGGCAGATCTTATTGTCTGTGACAGGCAGTTGGTGAGGTTGTGTTGGGATAAGATATGGAGTGTTTTAGGGTGGGGATGTGAGATGTGGTTCTTAATGCGTGACAGCATACCACAGTTGGTGATCAATGGGGAAAGTATGGGCTTAAGGAACTAGTTTACAGATAGCATACACGATGAGGAAGTGTTCGATGTGGGTGCGGAGGGGTGGGAATTTGATGAGATGATAGAAAATCCATGTTGAGATAGGTAAACGGGTGCAGAAAGCGAGACGGAATGCATGGCGTTCAAGGATCTGGAGGGACTTAAAGAGATTTGGTGGGGCAGATATCCATGCATCACTTGCATAGCATTGGATTGGTCAGATAAGAATTTTGTAGGCGTGGAGAACAATGACAGAGTGTAATCACCAAGTTCGTTCTGTTAGTAATTTTAGTCTATTGTGTGCTCTCTGCTGGATGGTTTAGTAGGTGACGTTTCCACGTTTGTTGAGAGGGAGAGTTAGTGTATTAGTAATAGTGACAAAGGATGGTCGATTAGAGAGGAAGTATGCGTATGTGTGGAGTTCGAAGACGAGACCGGAATGCCAGAGACGGTCGTACGCTTCCTCTAGATGGCAAATGACAGAAACTGCTGACTTACGAAATTTAAGGTGAATTGTAAATGCAAGTAAATGACGTGTATGGTTGCTACTGCCATTTTGTATGAGCACTCAAGCCACTGGAAGTTGTGTAGGACAGATAGCATATGAATTTTTAACCCATTCTGTTATAAATTAATTTTCCTAATCCTGTCTGTGTATACTTTATAACTGAATCATTGCATACAAAGCTGTATTTTGTCAACAAATATAAAATGATGTTATGACTCTTAGTTTAGGGTTGTTCTCGCTGGAATGTACTATCTCTGACAAAAGCAAAGAACATACAGTACAAAGTGTAAAAAAAATCTGTAGGAACATCACTTTATTGCGATTTGTGTTGAGAATGTTAGCACTGACAATACTTCATGTACTTTATAATATATCACGACGTACAGAGCTTCACGCTCGTCATTGCTATTTTCTTACAGTGAAACCGCTCAGTTCTGACGCTGACTGTATAAATATCGAAAAATTTTAAAGTTTCGCAGTTGTTGAAGTAAAACGTAATTGATGTGTTAATTCTACCATTATTAGAATGCACTGGCGTACAGATGGCATGTTCATCCAATTCTATACACACTAGCGGAAAAAAATCACAAAACCAACAAATAATGAGTAATGAAATTTCGGGAAGACGTTTGTGTAGGTAACATATTTAAGAGATTATCATTGCAAGACAACAGGTTAACGTACGCGCGAGATGTTGTTGTGGTGGTCCAGAGACTGGTTTGATGCAGCTCTCCATGCTGCTCTATCCTGTGCAAGCTTCTTCATCTCCCAGTACCTACTGCAACCTACATCCTTCTGAATCTGTTTAGTGTATCCATCTCTTGGTCTCCCTCTACGATTTTACCCTCCACGCTGCCCTCCAATACCAAATTAGTGATCCCTTGATGCCTCAGAATATGTCCCACCAAGCGATCCCTTTTCCTAGTCAAGTTGTGCCACAAATTTCTCTTCTCCCCAATTCTATGCAATACCTCCTCATTAGTTATGTGATCTACCCATCTAATCTTCAGCATTCTTCTGTAGTACCATATTAAGCGCAAGATAAGCCATTGCAAATGCATAATGCTGGCAAATTAATAACCAGTGTAACCGCCCAGAATGCAAACGTGCATGCATTGCGTTGTACAGACGGTGGACGTCAGCATATAAGATGGAGTTCCATACCTGTTCCATTTGTTCGGTCCGATGATTTCCCGGATTTGCTAGGTAGGCGACAGAGCTGCTGAGTAAGCGTGCCAAGGCAATATGTTGACACTCTGTTGAGCATGTTGGGTTACAGCAGCGGTATGTGTTTGAAAACACCCCGTGTAATGCTGTTCATGAATGCCAGTACAAATGTGTAGTCAGGGTGCGTGGGATAACCACGGAAGTTCTCCTGTCGTCATACGATATCGCACTCCAGACCGTAACTCCAGACGTAGGTCCAGCGTATGTAGCGTACAGACAGGTTGTTTCCAGGCTCTCAGCTGGCCTGCTTCTAACCAACATACAGTCATCACTGGTAGCTTCCAAAGGGATACACAACAGACTTCCAGCCTGCCCTGAGTTCTCGCTTGAAGCCACTGAAGTCGCAAATGGCGGTGGTTTGGGGTCACTGAATCGCATGCAACGGGGCATCCGGCTTGAAGATGTCCCTGAAGTAACCGATTTTTAACAGCTCCTTGTGTCACTACAGATGCAGTGCGATGCGCCAGAGCTCCACGATGATACCGATGGGCTTCCCTCTTGGTAGTGCCACAAGGCTGTCGGGAGCCTGATCTTGTTGCGACCGTACGTTTTCGTGAGCTCCGCTGCCAACAGTCATGTACAGTGGCTACATTCCTACCAAGTCCTTCTGCAGTATCGCAGAAGGAACATACCAACCTCTCGTAGCCATATTACACGATCTTCTTCAGACTCAACGAGGTGTTGGTAATGGGGTCTTTGTCGCCTTAAAGGCATTCTTATTTAACATCAACTCACCACGTTCTGTTTCAAAGCTAACTAACGTCGCGATCAATTTAGTGTGTATTTAAAGCAAACGTGCTTTGCACCCTCATAGTGGCACTAATAGCCCTATTTTACGCGACAGGCGCGAAATTTGAATAGACATCATCTTCCAGACGTAGACACATGACTACCAACTTTTGTTTGCCGCACGACTCCTTCTTGGTGTTACGATATTTTCTCCGTCAGTGTACACTACCGGCCATTAAAATTGCTACACCAAGAAGAAACGCAGATGATAAACGGGTATTCATTGGACAAATATATTAAACTAAAACTGACATGTGATTACATTTTCATGCGTTATGGGTGCATAGATCCTGAGAAATCAGTACCCAGAACAACCACCTCTGGCCGTAATAACGGCCTTGATACGCATGGACATTGAGTCAAACAGAGCTTGGATGACGTGTACAGGTACAGCTGCCCATGTAGCTTCAACACGATACCACTGTACATCAAGAGTAGTGACTGGCCTATTGTGACGAGCTAGTTGCTCGGCCACCATTGACCAGACGTTTTCAATCGGTGAGAGATCTGGAGAATGTGCTGGCCAAGACAGCAGTCGAACATTTTCTGTATCCAAAAAGGCCCGTACAGGACCTGCAACATGCGGTAGTGCATTATCCTGCTGAAATGTAGGGTCTCGCAGAGGTCGAATGAAGGTTAGAGCCACGGGTCGTAACACGTCTGAAATGTAACGTCCACTGTTCAAAGTGCCGTCAATGCGATCAAGAGGTGACCGAGACGTGTAACCAATGGCACCCCATACCATAACGCCGAGTAACACGCCAGTATGACGGTGACGAATGAACACTTCCAATGTGCGTTCACCGCGATGTCGCCAAACACAGACGCCACCATCAGGATGCTGTAAACAGAACCTGGATTCATCCGAAACAATGACGTTTTGCCATTCGTTTACCCAGGCTCGTCGTTGAGTACACCATTGCAGGCGCTCCTGTCTGTGATGCACCGTCAAGGCTAACCGCAGCCACAGTCTCCGAGCTGATAGTCCATGCTGCTGCAAACGTCGTCGAACTGTTCGTGCAGATGGTTGTTCTCTTGCAAACGTCCACATCTGTTGACTCAGGGATCGAGACGTGGCTGCACGATCCGTTATAGCCATGCGGATAAGATGCCTGTCATCTCGACTGCTAATGATACGAGGCCGTTGGGATCCAGCACGGCGTTCCGTATTACCCTCCTAAACCGACCGATTCCATATTCTGCTAACAGTCATTGGATCTCGACCAATGCGAGCAGCAATGTCGCGATACGATAAATCGCAATCGCGATAGGCTACAGTCCGGCCTTTATCAAAGTCGGAAATGTGGTGGTACGCATTTCTCCTCCTTACACGAGGCATCAGAACAACGTTTCACCAGGCAACGCCGGTCAACTGCTGTTGGTGTATGAGAAATCAGTTGGAAACTTTCCTCGTGTCAGCACGTAGTAGGTGTCGCCACCGGCGCCAACCTTGTGTGAATGCTCTGAAAAGCTAATCATTTGCATGTCACAGCATCTTCTTCCTGTCGGTTAAATTTCGCGTCTGTAGCACGTCATCTTTGTGGTGTAGCAATTTTAATGGCCAGTAGTGTAAATACACTCTGTGCTCACATTTTTTGTATTTCCTAGCTTTTGTAGTGCCAGTGGATGATGGCCTTAAGGCCAAATGGTTCAAATGGCTCTAAGCACTATGGAACTTAACATCTGAGGTCATCAGTCCCCTAGAACTTAGAACTACATAAACCTAACTAACCTAAGGACATCACACATATCCATGCCCAAGGCAGGATTCGAACCTACGACCGTAGCATCAGCGCGGTTCCGAACTGAAGCGGCTAGAACCGCTCGGCCCTTAAGGACAAATTTGCAGTTGTGAAGTAAATAAACTCTACAATACGTCTACGATGATATCCTTAAAATCGTTGGATGTGACATTTAATCAACAAAACATTCAACGCCTAAGTCAGTGTTTAGGTAACATTTTGATACTTCCTGTAAGGCCACATATGGAGTGCACCTTCACATGCGGAAAACGCAAAGCCTTCCTCGCAAGCCTCCAGGTCCACTACTTTAAATAAATTAACCCTGATATACTAGCACAAAATGAAACAATATCCCTTACTGGTATTTGACAGTCAAGTTATAAAGCCTTTGATCTACTTCATCTGTAGCCACAGAAAGGAATCCCTGTAGTTTGCTACTGTCCAAAGCCAGATGAATACTAGTGTTAGTCTGTGCCTGATATTCTTTTGCAACAATAACTTGGAACCTACTATGGCGAAGCTAGTGTCCACCCGCGGAAACAAAATGTCTAACAGACAGCAACAGCCTTTTCAAATGTAGGTTACAGTAGCTTCTCCCCGTTGTTGTGTCCTTCAGTCCGAAGACTGGCTTGTTTCAGTTCACCACACTAGTCTATTCTGTACAAGCCTCTATAACTGCTGTATACTGGATCCATTTGAACCTGGTTGCTGTAGTCAAGCCCTGCCGAGTTTTTATTTCTTCTTCTTTTGCTCATCAGTCTTCTGACTGGCTTGATGTGGCGCGCCACAACTTTCGCGATATTCCCTGACATCTTAAAACCTATCATGTCATCCTGTCACTTTTATAGTCAGTGTACTCCACTTAGTCTGTTCCTCACCAGTTCTATGGACGACCTTATTTCGTAGTCTATCTGTCCACCTGCTTTTCAGCATGCTTTCGTATTACCACATTTCAAACGGTTCACCTCTCTTCTTTGCGGTTTCCTACAGTCCTTGATCAGTTTCATAAAAGGCTGCATCCAGACGTGCATTTCCAGAAATTTCTGCCTACTTTTACGGCCTATGTTTGATACACCTAGTTGTCTTATACCGAGAAATGCACTCTCTGTTGGTTCCATTCTGCTTCTTATATCCTTCTGGCTTCTTAGGTCGTGTTTTACTTTGCTTGCAAGGTAACAGAATTTCATCATTTCGTCAATTACAAACTTACAAATGGCCAGCATGTGGCCTGATAAATCCATGTATTTCAAAAGGTTGTGCACCCTTTATTTAATTAACCAGTCTATAGCATAATTTTTGTTGTTAATTTGTAAAATGGGACACAAAATAAACAAACGAACAAGATAAGTAACTATCGTTGGAGCGTGTCGTATTGTGTCCAGTGTTTCTTTGTTCCCCTACGGGCTATGATGTACGGTAACAAAGATATAGCACACCTCTTAACAGTGACGCTACTGTGCGTTTCCTACACGTGGGCTCCGCTGAAAGAATATAGCCTACTCAAAATAATTCAGCAGCATTTGCAAAACAGTCCTGGCGCTCTTCACTATACATATAGATACGGAATCTGAAACTGCTAATCGTGTGCTTCCTGTTATTTAATGTGGAAAGTATTGATATTATTATTATTTTATTTAGTTTTATTTTGTCGGTACATCCTTTCTCCACATTCGCAGCTCCTACGACACTTCCTCCCCAAAACAAACGCTTTGCTGTGCCGTAGAGAGCTTAAGTGTCCCAGTACCGTGCTGTATCCCGATGACAATTCATGTACGAAGCGTGACTAGGCTACGTTTCCCTGACTCAAATTAACTTGCGGGCTGCCAGATGAGACCTGTCTGGCTTAAGCGGATCAAACGGAGGATATCGCTGTTCGCCGCTTTGTGACACTTTGTTCACACGCTTCAGCACGCTACTTATCTCGCCCTCGCGTTTGGAGAGACGTGAATAGGGGGCTTTGCTTTATCTCTACGGCCTGTCGCTCAGGGACGTAATCCTTTCACATCAGGGACGATTTCCGTTTATTCTTAAATTTAATCCACGTTCTTTCATCAGAGTGCAGTTTGGTTCATTCTGTAATGTTTGAAGATACAAATGAGCGTCCGCATGAATGGATCTAAACAAAAAGGAAGTGGTGTTGAACTTCAGCACCGCGTCAACGTCGGAATCATAAGGTAGAGAAAGATAGAGTACTCGACCAGGTTAAGTTGGATTACTTGTAGAGGTGTAAGGCGATAGAGTGAGTGGGGGTGTGTGTACGTGTGTGTATTAGTGGAAGGCGAGGGTCGTGGACTGGACGAATCATTCTGACTTCCAACTGAAGTGGTTTAGGGATAGCACGCAAAATTTACATTTGGATGGCTTGTCGAGGACATACTAACTGCAGTGCCCTTTTTCTTAGTGTAATTAAATCGTGGAAACTTTGTAAAATACATGGGATTCGATACTGGAAGAAAAGAAAGGAGACAGGAGACGATGGTATTTCAGTAGAAATTACTGGACTTCATGAAATGTAAAAATAGTAGACGTTTGAAAAATTGTTTACATAATGTCTGCAAAGTAACACAATTCTCCAGAATTTTTTTTTCCAGGTTTGGTTCAACAACCACCTGAAACTCCTAAGAGCATAGCTTTATTTCTCCAAGAGCGTACATCTGCTTAGAGTACTGCTTATTTAAACTAGTATGTGGACAGTTATGGCAAGTACAGTAGAATCCATTAAGTTTCTTTTACCTTATAAATTTTTCGTGACTTTGATGCTTTGTAAACTGTGTAGAAACCGATTGTACGTTCGATGTATTTGTGTGTGTGTGTGTTTATTTTACCGAAATTGAAAAAGGCTTATGCAAAACCACACAACTCCATTTCCGACTGAAAACGAGTTGAGACCGGAATAGAGTTCTTTATACAGCTATGAATTATTTGCAGTGCACAACAATATAAATGTCCATTACAAAGTTCGTAGAATCGTGTGAAGAAAATTGCAAAACATCACCTGTTCTTGGCCTGTGATGTTTTGCTGCTGACGAAGCACGCGCTGTCTAAGCGAGAAGCAGAAGAGCACACGTCCATGCGGAATCGCCCACTAAGAGCCCACGCGTAGGTTTCCGATTTCATCAGGTACTCGTGTTTGCAAGAAGCCACGGAACTTGTTCAGCTATTTCATAGAGTGTTTAGTTGTCTATAATGGATAGTGGTAGTGCAACTGAATCAATAAGTGCTACAAACAGACGTCGAGATTATGAAACTTAGAGGAGGAAATTCGTTCAACGTAAGAAAGTCGCAGGCGAAGCTCTTGTGAACGACGTGGGAAAATTTGTCCCTGCCCGCACATTTGGTGCCGATTGCAGGTATACACATAATACTTGTAAGTTTTTAATGTAGAGATCATTTTGTTTTAATGAGTGTAAATTAAAATAATGGTTTAATTACTGGTGCTCTAATCTATACTATTAGTGCGTAATACTATATTGTACACTAATGCATGATATGTTATGCTTTCATTTAAAGGCTCCGAAGATTTTTTGAACGGCCAGCATTTCCACGGTAAGTAGACGCACTGTTCTGGAGCTCGTCAATAAAATGCAAAATAAAAATTTCCAGGATACGTGTTTGACTGGTTTGGTTTCAGCAACCCCATGTCAAAGGAGGCGATCTCGGCAAGATGACCCTATTAAGGAACACTGTGTTGTGTTTCACTATTGGTAAACTTCTTCATAATAATAATAGTATGTAATACAAATAATTATACTGAAAATAATAAATACAAATAATAATGAACAGTAACAACGGTAACATTTTAATAAATAAACATCAGTAACAAAACACGTTTTTAATGTCATGAATGCCATGCAAATCCCTGAAAATTAAATACGATAGAGGGGTGGCTACACAATATTTTACAGGTGTACTCTGCACCAGCTGTCAATAACACTGGTCAAAGAGCTTATCACTTTATTGTGGAGGCCCTTTCAGTGCTGTTACTTCATTATAGCTGCATCATTTAAGTTACTCTGGTTTTTCGGGTGAAATATGGTGGCTGTGAAAAGGTAGCGCGTAAGTTTGTCTTCCTTTCATTACACGAAGTGATACCATCTTGACTTCGTTGAATCCGCAGCCTTGTACAGCAAGGTGTGGTGGCTCCAAGAGATTTAAGGGGCTAATTACGTCAAAACAGTTGTATAAATCCTCAAACAAAGGCTAACATCTAAAATCATATTCGCAGCTACCCATTTTGAGTGCCGTATTATGAGAAGATGGGTAAAAAGACAAGGTATCGTTCCATTTCCTTAAATATATGTAAACTGTGAGTGCAATATTTACAAAAATATGAACCAGTTGCTTATTTGAAAGAGGTGAAAAAGAAGGGCAGTTTCGGAAGCAGAAGTGAAGTACAAATATTTTGTTCAGTACTATAAAGAAATGTTTAATTATCCTTTCGGCCGTCCAAGAACAGCTGTTTGTTCTGCCTGTGAAAAGCTTAAAGTTCAGATACAGGGAGAGAAGAATTGAGTAAAGCGACACAAACTTCAAGTGGAACTAACGATTCATGAAAAGAAAGATGCAAACTTTTACCAGGAGCTGAAAGAGGCTACAATACTAGTGAGAGAAGGTGGTTTTGAGTGTGGAACCAGTGAGTGCATCTCCTTTGACTATGTGCAAAACATACCATTTTTGCATACTCCAGTCAGTGAGATGTTCTGGCGTCAGCTGTTGTTGTCTTTTTCTTTTGTTTTTAATACCCAGAGTTAAAGAATAGTCATGCCTTCTTTTATCCGTACAAGGGACTCATAGATAAGAAAAGTCCAAATGCAGCGGTTTCATTTCTTGCCGATTTCATATCCAGTAACATTAGCCCCAATATTAAGAAACTGTATGTATTCACGGATGCCCATACGTCACAGAACAGAAGTAATACCGTTGTGAATTTTTTTTTTTTTCATTCTCTTGTGAAAGGAGGCCGTTTTGAAGGTGTGCACCACGTATATCCGATACGTGGGCATTCATATCTCCCTTTCGACAGGGATTTAGGTCATTCGGCATTGTTAAAAAATGAAAAAAAATCTACTGTGTGCACTACAGAAAGCGGATTGATACTTGAAAGTCAGCGTCTTCGTCGAATGCTGCGTATGTTGAAGTTAACCAAAATTTGATTAAGGATTACAAAACATACTTTTTCAAGATAGATCCCTAACCTGTTAATACAAGTTCCAAGTGGATTTACAAAATAATAGAATATATAGTACTATAGTGACTACGTCAACATTTTCCATCAATATACTCATTCAAGCATTCAAGTTCAAGAACATTGAACTTCCTAAGAACGGCCCTAATAATGCCAATAAAGAAGCAATATCTCTGAAAGCACCAAAAACAAGAGACATCACATCAAGAACTGATAATGAAGTGCGGAAAACACACTAGTGATAATACAAAAAGTGGCAGTGAAGTTTGGGATACTGACAGCGACTAGAAGTTTGTAAAACACATTATTTTATGTATTTTTCTCATAATCTTTGCTTTTTGATTTCAAATGGTCATTATCTTTCATAATAAATATAGAGAGTTGCAAAATGACATACGTCCACGTTATTTATATACAGTATTTTGATAGAAAACGCCATTAAACATTCAGAACCAATACTCTCACGCAGCCTTTCCGGGAGTCGTTTCTAGCACTGCCGAAAAAATCAAACATTTATGGACATTTAATAACGGGATAACTAAAAAAACTATTCTCTCAAAACTGTGTTTGTTGAAAATGTGCTGTTATATTATGACTACTTCAGCTGGGCATTGATGGTTTACATACCGCTATTCTCTGAAAACAAACAGTCTTAGAGAAATTAAAACCATCCTTAAAGAAATTCCCTACAACTTCAGTAATATAATTTTTCTACATGACGTAAAGAGGAGAGGTAGGACGCTAAACGTGTCAGCCCACTTTCCGTAATATACAAGTTCTCTTTAGAACCATCACGAACCGCATGGAGAAATATTAACGAAGCAAAATCATAAGCATAGTTTAGAAGCATAAGTGATTATTTTCAAACAAAAAATTTTGTATCGTTTATGTTTCATTTCAATTGTATATTTTTTTACAGTATGAGTAGTTTCAGTCTACCTGGATCATCTTCAGATCTATGTAATTGCGTAACCAAACGGTTGAGCATTGGAACTACACATTAGAATGCTGTCAGTTTCCAGTTAAGAGCGAAACGATAGAACGGAGCAGTGGTTGCCAATTAATACATTGCCTAGAACTCATAGAGTCTGCGAAAGCTTTTGACACAACTGCAACAAAATCTGGACTAAAAACACCTAGAAAACAAGGCAAAGATTTAATTCATGTTTATAAAACTTGGGTTCCTTTTATTTCCTTAACAGTTCAAGATATCGAAACGAGATTTTCGGTAAGTTGTACAGCGCAGAGGGACAAGTAATTTTGTTGTGTGATTATCGCTCTTTACTACTGTATCAACGCAGACATCGATGCAAGTATGTCTTTCTTGTAAAGTTTATTTACTTATGTAATGCTTATTTAGCCTGACCAGAGTAGGGCCTTTAAACTTTCTCTTACATCTAAGCAGGAACCACACATACTAAAATATATAAAATAATAGCAATTCTTTACGTGCTTGGATCAAGGAACAGTCGAAATTTTAGTTGTAAATTGTTGTAGTTGCGCTGGAAAAGTCCCTGAGCTTCAAGCGCTAATAGAAAGCACAGAAGCTGATATCGTTATAGGTACAGAAAGCTGGCTAAAGCCTGAAATAAGTTCTGCAGAAATTTTTACGAAGTCTCAGACGGTGTTCAGGAAAGATAGATTAGGCAGAATTGGTGGTGGAGTGTTTGTGTCTGTCAGTAGTGGTTTATCTTGTAGTGAAGTCGAAGTAGATACTCCGTGCGAATTGGTGTGGGTGGAGGTTATACTTAACAGCCGAATTAAGTTAATAATTGGCTCCTTCTACCGACCCCCAGACTCCGATGATACAGTTGCGGAACAGTTCAGAGAAAGTTTGAGTCTCGTAACAAATAAATACCCCACTCATACGGTTATAGTTGGTGGGGACTTCAACCTACCCTCGGTATGTTGGCAAAAATACTTGTTCAAAACCGGTGGTAGGCAGAAAATATCTTCCGAGATTGTCCTAAATGCTTTCTCCGAAAATTATTTCGAGCAGTTAGTCCACGAACCCACGCGAATTGTAAATGGTTGCGAAAACACACTTGACCTCTTGGCCACAAACAATCCAGAGCTGATAGAGAGCATCATGACTGATACAGGGATTAGTGATCACAAGGTCATTGTAGCTAGGCTCAATACCATTTCTTCCAAATCCATCAGAAACAAACGCAAAATAATTTTATTTAAAAAAGCGGATAAAGTGCCACTAGAAGCCTTCCTAAAAGACAATTTCCATTCCTTCCGAACTGACTATGCGAATGTAGACGAGATGTGGCTCAAATTCAAAGATATAGCAGCAACAGCAATTGAGATATTCATACCTCATAAATTGGTAAGAGATGGAACGGATCCCCCGTGGTACACAAAAAAGGTCCGAACGCTGTTGCAGAGGCAACGGAAAAAGCATGCGAAGTTCAGAAGAACGCGAAATCCTGAAGATGGGCTAAAATTTACAGACGCGCGAAATTTGGCACGTACTTCGATGCGAGATGCCTTTAATAGGTTCCACAACGAAACATTGTCTCGAAATTTGGTAGAAAATCCGAAGAAATTCTGGTCGTATGTAAAGTACACAAGCGGCAAGACGCAGTCAATACCTTCGCTGCGCAGTGCCGATGGTACTGTTATCGACGACTGTGCCGCTAAAGCGGAGTTATTGAACGCAGTTTTCCGAAATTCCTTCACCAGGGAAGACGAATGGAATTTTCCAGAATTTGAAACACGAACATCTGCTAGCATGAGTTTCTTAGAAGTAGATACCTTAGGGGTTGCGAAGCAACTCAAATCGCTTGATACGGGCAAGTCTTCAGGTCCAGATTGTATACCGATTAGGTTCCTTTCAGATTGCGCTGATACTATAGCTCCCTACTTAGCACTCATATACAACCGCTCGCTCACCGATAGATCTGTACCTACAGATTGGAAAATTGCGCAGGTCGCACCAGTGTTCAAGAAGGGTAGTAGGAGTAATCCATTTAACTACAGACCTATATCATTGACGTCGGTTTGCAGTAGGGTTTTGGAGCATATACTGTATTCAAACATTATGAATCACCTCGAAGGGAACGATCTATTGACACGTAATCAGCACGGCTTCAGAAAACATCGCTCTTGTGCAACGCAGCTAGCTCTATATTCTCACGAAGTAATGGCCGCTATCGACAGGGGATCTCAAGTTGATTCCGTGTTTCTAGATTTCCGGAAAGCTTTTGACACCGTTCCTCACAAGAGACTTCTAATCAAGCTGCGGCGCTATAGGGTATCGTCTCAGTTGTGCGACTGGATTCGTGATTTCCTGTCAGGAAGGTCGCAGTTCGTAGTAATAGACGGCAAATCATCGAGTAAAACTGAAGTGATATCAGGTGTTCCCCAGGGAAGCGTCCTGGGACCTCTACTGTTCCTGATCTATATAAATGACCTGGGTGACAATCTGAGCAGTTCTCTTAGATTGTTCGCAGATGATGCTGTAATTTACCGTCTAGTAAGGTCATCCGAAGACCAGTATCAGCTGCAAAGCGATTTAGACCTCTACTGTTCCTGATCTATATAAATGACCTGGGTGACAATCTGAGCAGTTCTCTTAGATTGTTCGCAGATGATGCTGTAATTTACCGTCTAGTAAGGTCATCCGAAGACCAGTATCAGCTGCAAAGCGATTTAGAAAAGATTGCTGTATGGTGTGTCAGGTGGCAGTTGACGCTAAATAACGAAAAGTGTGAGATGATCCACATGAGTTCCAAAAGAAATCCGTTGGAATTCGATTACTCGATAAATAGTACAATTCTCAAGGCTGTCAATTTAACTAAGTACCTGGGTGTTAAAATTACTAACAACTTCAGTTGGAAGGACCACATAGATAATATTGTCGGGAAGGCGAGCCAAAGGTTGCGTTTCATTGGCAGGACACTTAGAAGATGCAACAAGTCCACTAAAGAGATAGCTTACACTACACTCGTTCGTCCTCTGTTAGAATATTGCTGCGCGGTGTGGGATCCTTACCAGGTGGGATTGACGGAGGACATCGAGAGGGTGCAAAGAAGGGCAGCTCGTTTTGTATTATCGCGTTATAGGGGAGAGAGTTTGGCAGATATGATACACGAGTTGGGATGGAAGTCATTACAGCATAGACGTTTTTCGTCGCGGCGAGACCTTTTTACGAAATTTCAGTCACCAACTTTCTCTTCCGAATGCGAAAATATTTTGTTGAGCCCAACCTACATAGGTAGGAATGATCATCAAAATAAAATAAGAGAAATCAGAGCTCGAACAGAAAGGTTTAGGTGTTCGTTTTTCCCGCTCGCTGTTCGGGAGTGGAATAGTAGAGAGATAGTATGATTGTGGTTCGATGAACCCTCTGCCAAGCACTTAAATGTGAATTGCAGAGTAGTCATGTAGATGTAGATGTAGATGTAGATGTACTAATAATACTGACAATAATAATAATATAGGCGTTAGAGGGATATGGATTAGTTTAGCACATTTCAAGTCATGTTTTGTATTATAGGGAGTGGAAGGGGAGGATTTGGGGTGGGGGGGGGCGGGGGCGGAGGAGGGAGGGTTGACGAAAGGGGTCTGCAGACAAGTACATAGAAGAGATAGGTACTGCAATAGAAGTTGGACTATTAGAAGTCTCTTGTAGTTTGAAAGTTTCTATGATACTTTGAGGATTATTGTTTCAAAGACGGGTTCGTGATAGAGAAAATGATTTAGAGAACATGGCAGTGTTATGTCGTGGTACAGAGAGGATTTTATTTTCTTTAGAAGGAGTATTTCTGCTGTGCTCTTCAGACAGTGATGCAAAAGTTGTAAGTAGGGCTGTTTAGGTTTTTTTTATTGGTAACGCCACATAGTGCTCTGTATGAAAAATCACTGGCTGTGCTGTGTGCAGTCAGTGGCTGGTTGGCATTGTTGTAATACTCGCCATTGTAGTGTTGGGTAGCTGGATGTTAACATCGCGTAGCGTTGCGCAGTTGGAGGTGAGACGCCAGCAGTTGTGGATGCGGGGAGAGAGATGGCGGAGTTTTGAAATTTCTAAGAATGGATGTCATGAACTGCTATATATATTATGACTATTATGGTAAATACATTGTTTGTTCTCTAGTAAAATCTTTCATTTGCTAACTGTGCCTATCAGTAGTTAGTGCCTTCAGTAGTTTGAATCTTTTATTTAGTTGGCAGAAGTGGCGCTCGCCGTATTGCAGTAGTTGGAGTAACCAAGATTTTTGTGAGGTAAGTGATTTGTGAAACGTATAGGTTAATGTTAGTCAGGGCCATTCTTTGTAGGGATTTTTGAAAGTCAGATTGCGTTGCGCTAAAATTATTGTGTGTCAGTTTAAGCACAATCATGTACAATTTTTCTAAGGGGACGTTTCAAAGTTGAAGAAAAATGAGAGGGAGTGCAATGGCAGAGAATGCGGTAGAGCAAACACGGGGTGTTATTGGCACGTAGGTATGATAATTCGTAGTAGGCAGGAAGGATATGGTCGAAATAGCGTGCGTCACAAATGTATCCAACGCAAGCAGTCATCGCTAGTTCCAGGCGACGTCAACTCTCGTACAAAAGTCCTTCGAGTACAGGACCAGCTAAATCAGGAATGGGGAGTATTAGTGACACTGCGAGTCCCCTTTCAAGCTCAAGAGGAAATAATTGTCATACTTCTATAGTAAATGAAGTGACGCTGACGCTTTCTTACTGACTGCAGCCAGCCCAAGAGACAGTCCGGAATTATCCCCAAGTTCTTTGAATGCCATTAAAAATTAAGGGTGGAAGTGAATCTCTGAACTGAGGGGTAGTAAATCTTTTGTGAGATACTACGATTGCTTGCTTCTTGGGTGGGTTAAGTTCCAGGCGTACGTTCTGAGCCCACTTGGATAAAGCAAGTAAGGTTGCATTTATGTGTTGGATGGCTGTACAGAGGTTTGCCGAACGTGTGACGATATACTTTTCTAACGGCATTCGAAAGCTCTTGTAGGTATAACTACAACGACATACCGCTTATTACTGTTGACCTTGATCTTTTGCCTTTCCATTGTTTACTTGTTTTCACAAAAGCTGTTCACGTAAACGTGAGTGTGTACACAAATCTGAAATACATTTCCTAAGCCCCTTCTGATACGCTAGAATTATATATATATATAGCATGTACGAAACACACTGTGGGGAAAAAATGCAGCGCCATCAAGGACTGTGCCCAGTGGCACTTGGTTATAATGTGTGTATTCTGAGGAGTTGTAGTGCTCCGGCACGACAGTCGGGAACGTGAGAGGAAGACGTCAGCCAACTGCACGCAGACCGACCCTTCTCTAGGACGACAACCCGACGGCGCCCTCTACGCCAAGAGAACATAAGGGACATAAGGGCTGCACCCGACTGGATGCGGCCCAGCTGAAGACCAGCCCGTTCTACGAGTTTTACAGAAACGTCAAGACCAGCGACTTGGATGGAAGGCTCAGCTGTATTATTGCACTTGTATTAGGAACTGTATACGAGGGTTGCCCAGAAAGTAAGTTCCGATCGGTCGCTAAATGGAAGCCACAGGGAAAATCCGGCAAAGTTTTGCACAGATGTGTTGGGCACTGTCTCTAGTATGCCCGTCGATCGTGTCGCGTCACTCTTTCCAGTTTTTAGTGAACGCGTTGGGAACAGCGTCTCCCTCCAAATACGAGGGCTATTCGCAAAGTAAGGAGCGATAGTTCGCGAAATGGAAACCACAGTGAAAATCAAGACTGTTTTATTTGTAACGGTTAGCTACACCTTCCAGCTACTTCTCTACACAGTCGCCGCTCAGACTTAGACATCTGTCGTAGCGTTATACCAACATTTCAATTCCCTCGTTACAGAAGACAGTCGCCAATGTTTTTCGACAATTTTCTACTCCGGACTGCAGCTCGTTGTCTGTGCCAAAATATTGTCTTCACAGCCAGCGGTTCATTTGAGCAGAGATGAACCTCAGGAGCAGCCAATTACGGGCTGTAATGTGGATCATCAAACACTTCCCGTCGAAAACGCTGCTTCAGCATCTTCATTGTCCCTGCAGAGTGCGGCCGAGAATTGTCGTGTCGAACGAACTGTGTAACAGTTATGTTATGTGGATTGCATAGCTTCAGGCGAAATCATTTGCCAGGTCCTAATACGTGGCGAGAGACGCTAATTTCTGGCCATCTTTACGTTCTCACTGTGAGCTCAGAACTGAAAAGAGCGACATGATACGATCGGCGGGCGTACTAGACACAGTGCCCAACGCATCTGTGCAAAGCTTCATCAGATTTTCTCTGTATTTCCCATTTCGCGACCGAGCGTTCCTTACTTTCAGAATAACCCTCGTATGTTCGCCGGGTTAGAGATTTCGCCTGTGTCATGCAGCCCACATAACACAACTGTCGAGCAGTTCCTTCTTCATGTCAGTTCTCGGTCGCACACTGCAGGGGTAATGAAGACAAAACTCGAAGTTGGAGCGGCGACTATGTAACTATGCAAGGTAACGTAACTGTTGCAAATAAAACGTTTCTGCTTTTCACAGTGGTTTCCATTTCGCAACCCATATGAACTTACTTTCTGGACGAACCTCATATATTGAAAAGATTTCTTATTTGCATGTCGCCCTTTGCATGCGACCCATCTATAAATACAAAGTTAAGTACTGTCATTTATTTTCTCTAATAAAATTCATTAATACGATTTGCTTGAATTGTTGTCTAGCGATCCGAGAAGCAGGTTTCCTAGGCACCACACATTTGATGAGTACGCAGGATACAGCATTAATGACTCATTGGTCACAATCGTCAGCGAGCAGATGGTGTTTAGGGGTCCTCTTTGTGCACCTGCTGCTTTGACTCTGCAGGCAGTAACTGTGCTGAGTTCAGAGGTGAACACTGTTTGCAACGTTCGTTGCAGGGAACAGCCATGTTAGATTGATGAGTACCTAATACTGTTGAACATCTTCAGCTGTTTAAATTCAGTCGAATTGTCACCCGCGGGAAGCTAGAGGGACGTATAGTAAGATTGCTGCATATGTCTAGCACGTTGTATAGGTGGTGTGTCACTGGTTTCAGCAATGGTCTATGGAACCTTCCCACACCCGAAGGCCATCTTCCGATGGCTCACTTAGAACAGGTACATGTCAAGGTTGACTCATTATGTGGGGAGCGGCGGCCGACCAACAATTATGCAGGGACGAAGCCTGTATCGTGTTGCACCTGCTGTGTCGTCAGGAACCACTGGAAACCGACTGCTTGCGTCAGAATTAAGATCACCTGTGTGCTGGCGTAAACTGTAATGCGCCAGCTGGAGTGGCCGAGCAGTTCTAGGCGCTACAGTCTGGAACCGTGCGATCGCTATGGTCGAGTAGTTCTAAGTTCTAGGGGACTGATGACCAAAGAAGATAAGTCCCATAGTGCTCAGAGCCATTTGAACCATTTGAAGCTGTCGCCATCACATCGGTCGAAAAGGATGTAGTGCGGAGATCGAAAGTAGGTGCTGGATCACGCGCGCCTGTCACGAGTGAGGCCAGAGACACACCGACTAACAACACGCCGCCAACGCACTCTCGACAACAAGTATTTCGGCCTCCGCCGCTGACTGGAGAGCCTCACTCGACTTACTAACTCACACTCCAGTTTGGCGTCTGTCCATTCTTCGTATAGTGGGACTTATACTTTCCCAGCACTGAGACTAAGTTTGTTATAGCAAGATTAACGATACTGTCTGCAAGAGGACTATTGCTGAGGAGCTTGTACCACAACACATGGACTCCACTCAACTTAAGTAACAACTTCGTGTTCATGTAAATAAAAAAACTCCTCCTCATCAGGCCATGAAGGCTCAAAGGTATCGACCGGCCGCCGCGTCATCCTCAGCCCACAGGCGTCACTGGATGTGGATATGGAGAGGCATGTGGTCAGCACACCGCTCTCCCGGCCGTATGTCAGTTGCCGAGACCGGAGCCGCTACTTCCCAATCAAATAGCTCCTCAGTTTGCCTCACAAGCGCTGAGTGCACCCCGCTTGCCAACAGCTCTCGGCAGACCAGATGGTCACCCATCCAAGTGCTAGCCCAGCTCGACAGCGCTTAACTTCAACGATCTGGCAGGAACCAGAGTGTTACCACTGCGGCAAGGCCGTTGACCTGATGTAAATAAAGAACTGTGTTAATCTACGGTCGCATTTGTGTTGTAGAAAGAGGATATCGGCCACCCATAACAACATCCTCTCCCGTGCTTCATTACGGTACAACACTCTACAACAGGGCTGGCCAAACGCTGCACAGTGTGCAGACGTGCGGAAGTGCTGCACATGTGCGCACGTGTGCGACAGCGACATCTGTTATTAGACATGTGTCCTAAATGAACGGCGGCGGCTCCACTTTGCTGTTTATGTGCTACACGCAAGAGCTTGTGTGTGAAAGCTTTTTCTCGGTGACGAAAATGAATAAACAAGGTTTCGATCAAGCATAAGTGATGAAAATCTTCGCAACTGCTTGCGTTTGTCAATGAGCCGTGCCTTTGCGCCCGATTTTAACTATATCGTTTCTCATGACCAGTGATAAACGCATTTGGATTTATTCCTTTCACAATTAAAAGTTATTGTTTACTAATTGTGCATTATTGCCTCATTCTGCTCCATGTTACATTATTATCAGGAAAATTGGTCATTAAACAGATTGTTCCAATGTATACTTACATTTAGGGGTTTTTATTAATGTGTGAAGGGCTAAGCTCAGCTGAAGTCGATAAAACATAACATTCGTCTTATTGTCGGTTATTATGCAGATTTCAGACGGAACTGATGAAAGATATAGCAATAATGGTATTGGAATAACAAGTGATCATCGAGAGGTCTGCGGTTATCATTCTGTTCAGAGTTCAGTGAGACAGAAATTATGTGGGGGTGACTGAGGGCACCGAGAATTAGTTGTAGGAAACCTTGCATTAGTTTAATGTTATTTGAAATCATGAATAAGGTTCGTTGGAAGTCGCTAAGTGTTCTCTTTCTTAAATACTAGATCAAAAACATTACGCGTATTTACGTGCCGTCAGTCAAGCTGCCTTAGTAAAATCCCACGGTTGTTAACTGTATTGCTTGTCTTACTGGGTTTAACTGTTAACATAAAAGTAGACGTCTCAATGAGCAAACTGTGACAGTATTGTTTAATAGCGAAATACCTTTCCATGATTGGATTGCAAGCTGTGGAAAGAGCACTAGAATGTGCCGGTACAGAGTATCCCAGCAAGTGGATAAAGCGACATCTGTGCGTAGAAACATGCACTACATGAACGCTGACGGCTGCGGCGTGCACCCAGAAGTTGCACGTGTGCAGGATCACCGCACGCGTGCAGAATTTCTGGCCGGCCCTGCTCTACAACCTGTGCCTCCGGCCACGCTACCACTGACCCCATGACGGCGCCAAGCGTGGCCACTCTCGTGTCATGAAAGAGCTGCCTGGAGAGTGGGATGGCTCTCTCTTGTCCTCAGTGATGAGAATATGTTCCGCCTGTATGCGAGTGATGGGCGTATACGTGGCTGAAATAGACCTGGGGAGCTGCCTATACCAGAGGGCATTCGCCCACGACACCCAAGTCCCACCCTAGGCTTCATGGTGTGCGTGGCCATTAGTTGCAACTCGCGTCCACATTCGGTGCTTATGCACAGTAAAGAAACCAGTGTCCACTACAATGCACAGACTGTTATCCCCATGGTATTGCCATTTCTTCGATAGGAAGGTTGTAACCTCCCCGTATATATAAAAAAAATAATGATGTGTAACCTTCCCGAAAAGAAAAGAAAAAAGAAAAATAATTAAATTTCTGTAATTAAATTCTGACTTTTGTAAAGTGATAAATCTTAACTCTTGAAAAGCTGATACATTTTGACGTAAGAAGTGCTACGCCATGGCCCTGTGATATCAATCTTAAGCTGTCCGTGAGAAATGGACTGAAAATTTCTTACCTCGTAATGGTGTCACCGGATAACGCTGCTCGTAAATGGCACAGCTTAGTGCAATGCTGGCCTATCTACTAATACTAGATAACATTTGTCTGATATCTTAATTACTAGAAAAACTGACTTTACTTAGTGACACAGCTTCACAGCTGGTCTTTTGATTACTAAGGAGCACATGACTATGATCTGTCAAAAGCTCTGGAATATTTTAATTTAGATAAATTACTGGATCAGGACTGGTAATGACTTAAGGGGAAATTATACTTTTATATATGACTGGTGAAAACAATTTACGTTATCGATAAAGATTTACAATACATTACACGGGAAAATTGAATATATTACAAATCTGGGTCAGCTGGTGTAGACGACTCACAAAAGATTGAAACAGATTCATATTATATCAGACACGTGACTTAACTACGCGCATCCCAATAAAAAATAATAAAATTTACATCACAATAGATGGCTGACTTAATTACACTGTTGATTTTTCATTATAGTAACAATTATTCATTTGTTCATCATCATCTCATTCCCAGGTATCATTTAGCTCTCCGGCTGATCGCAATTATTATCCAGTTCCATATAATAAAATTATACAATTTGTTCTGCACTGTAGCTTTAACAACTACTAACTGTAAACTGCGCTGCACCAGCGACAGACTACAACTACACTGTAGCAACGAGCGACTGCAACTGCCGCAGAGACTGCTCTGCCCTGTTATTCTATCGCAGCTCTCTTTCAACAGGGGCAAGGATATTTTATGTCTCAGGCAGCGCCTGTGAATTGTCGTTCTGGCAAGTGAAATATACTTCGAGATTACATTTGCTCCAGCAACATGGTGAACCCCTTACAAGATGATGTGCTTCTTTCAGCTGGACAATGCACGTCCACATACAGCTGCGTGCGAAAATACACATCTGCGTTGCCGCCGGAGAGAGGTACACTGTGTACCAATGCGACTGTTTAAGCACTCTTTATTGTGACACACGTGTTTCACTTGGTCTCAATTCATCATATACACGTACAATGATAAACTGTCTGACACCTGACTAGTCAATGAAATTACCTTGTCCTTCAGGGTGTTTAATTTTTTTTTCTTCTGGCAGTCTACACAAAGTGATAAATTATTCAACTATATGAAACAAATGTAAATGACTTACTAACTATGGCGTGCACTAACTTTATTCAACATATAAACGTCACTAAAGATCCAGAATGAAATTTTCACTCTGCAGCGGAGTGTGCGCTGATATGAAACTTCCTGGCAGATTAAAACTGTGTGCCCGACCGAGACTCGAACTCGGGACCTTTGCCTTTCGCGGGCAAGTGCTCTACCAACTGAGCTACCGAAGCACGACTCACGCCCGCTACTCACAGCTGTACTTCTACCAGTACCTCGTCTCCTACCTTCCAAACTTTACAGAAGCTCTCCTGCGAACCTTGCAGAGGTACTGGCAGAAGTAAAGCTGTGAAGGCGGAGCGTGAGACGTGCCTGGGTAGCTCAGTTGGTAGAGCACTTGCCCGCGAAAGGCAAAGGTCCCGAGTCTGAGTCTCGGTCGGGCAAACAGTTTTAATCTGCCAGGAAGTTTCATATCAGCGCACACTCCGCTGCAGAGTGAAAATCTCATTCTGGAAACATCCCCCAGGCTGTGGCTAAGCCATGTCTCCGCAGTATCCTTTCTTTCAGGAGTGCGAGTTCTGCGATGTTCGCAGGAGAACTTCTGTAAAGTTTGGAAGGTAGGAGACGAGGTACTGGCAGAAGTAAAGCTGTGAGTACCGGGCGTGAGTCGTGCTTCGGTAGCTCAGATGGTAGAGCACTTGCCCGTGAAAGGCAAAGGTCCCGAGTTCGAGTCTCGGTCGGGCACACAGTTTTAATCTGTCACTAAAGATATTCGGATTTATGTTATAACATGTTCTGGGTACCCCAGAGCCGTAATGAGATCTCCTCCAGGACATCAAACACTGTCCTGTCTCGATGGCGTCGTGTTCCGTCTTGCCTGAACCACGTCTTGCCGAAATCAGGGTCACTTTGGACGACTGGGATGCAATCATCTTCCAAAACCTTGCCATCAAGGAATATCGAACCGATTATTCCATGGCTGGACACTGTACACCAAACAGTCACCCGTTGAGGGTGAAGAGACTTCTCGATCGCGAAATGCGGTTTCCTCTGTCTCCCAAATGCGCCAATTTTGCTTATTGACGAACACATCCAAATGAAAGCGGGCTTCGTCGCTAAATCAAACCATACAGCGCATACTGATTCCTATCGTGCCCCGCAGCCAACCGTGCAGTTTGAACGTTCTAACGCAAACCGTTCAGAAGTTATGTCGATTTTATTTCATATAGTTCAGAAATTGTCTTCCTGTATTTACAATAAGGCTCGTGTAATGTTTTCAGGTGCTCCAATACTCTTTGGGTAGGTTCGTTTTTCATTGGCTACCAAGCCCGTTTCGCACCATTTTGCCCCTAAATTTTGCACCACAGACTTTTCCGGAGGTTTTCTAAAACACTTGCAGTGTACACCCTTGCGCAAAGAATTCTGCACAATAATTTTTTTCATAATACGGGGCCACAGTCGTAATATATTTCTTTAAAGTCAGCACCGCCATTAGACTGTTGTTTATTTACAGTGTTACATTTACACTTACACTATCATGATTTCGGCTTCAAAGTGCCATTATCAAATGTTTTAAGTGTCTTAAGAGTCGCTATTTCTGGCAAAGCCTACTACTTTGTTTCATCACTGAGTATACCGTCTTGATTGAATGACAACTGACTCTTAGACAAAGTGTCTAATAGTGTATTTTATTACGACAGTATCCCATCATAGGCAATTAAAACACTTGATAATGGCACTTTGAAGCCGAAATCATGACTGTGTAAGTGTAAATGTAACACTGTAGATAAACAACAGTCTAATGGCTGTACTGACTTTAAACAAATTCTGTACAAGTTTTCCACGCATTGGGCTTCGCATAACACTCGACAAAGAACACGCGCTGTTTTATCGTGAGCACTCCTTCTTTTTACAGTCAGCTGGTCAGTAAACACCTATGCTCCTCTTAATCATTCAAATTCAATGGAAATGCGAAGTACTTTGGACGGAGCATGTGGGAGACACACATGTGCAGACATGTGACAGCAACGTATTGGAGCATCGAAATCACAGTTTCCAGCACCTCCTGTGATAGTCAGTTCCCTTATTCATTAACATGGGTCAATGCAGCGACAGTCTCAAATATTTTCTGGATCAGTTATACCCTGCCCATTCCGTTGTTCCATTGACAGTAATCACAGCCGACCTTGTACCTATATCGTGTATTCAGAAGGAAAATGAGATCAGAATCTGGTATTTAGGACCGATTCTGTTCCTTTTATGGAAAATCTACGAGTTTTTTGTACTAAAAATCACTGTTTTACTCAACTGAAACCCGTTGAAATTATAAAGGTAGGCTGAAACTACGCTACTCTCATTTTCCTGGAAATTGTCAGCTTGTGAGGAGTTCTGTATTAAAATTCACATTTTTTGTGACCATCCTATAGTCCCCACTTTGTACATGTACATATTCTGGAAAATGTCGTGACTTGCCCCATTTTCGTGTAGGATATTGTGAGGTACTCACAATCTGCACCTCCTGCCACCTCTCAAGTATTTCCATAGTCCGTTTCGTCAGTCCTCTAGGCTCCCGTGGCGTAGTGCGATCTCTCAGTCGCTGCCACTCTCAGAATCCACAAACTCTTTGAGATGTGGGGCGTGCGAGCCCAATTACCTGACACGTCGCTCCCGCGGACGTCATCAGAAACGCTTACTGGCGGACCCGGATAAATCTCTGAACTGCTACGCTTGTAAAATCTATGTAAATGAAGTTCCTCGGCCTCGACATGATCCGCGAGACAGGCTAAAATCTCAACCCTGAAGCCAATAATAAACTCTCTCTAGCTAACTACGCTCGGGTAAATTCTGAGAGCCGAAAACTGAACTGGAATATGTACACCACTAACAATTGATACAGCGCAGCCAAATGGCTCCTAACAACTTCGGACAATTTAGCTATATAGCTCGAATGGAGATTGCGAAGTATAAGTTTAGGTATAGCGTGAATCTTATGATACATTTCATTCAGATCACGTAACCAATTGCCGTATTCCCAGGAAGCATGTTGGAGGGGTAGAGTAAGCTATCGTAGTTGGTTTATTACTTAGTTAAAATAGTCTGGTGAAAAGTGCAGTTAGGGTGTCGGTGGTTTTTGCGTCATCTGTAGACGTTGGTAACAGTGTGACGAATCACGGGAAATAAGGATGGCCCATCAATAGTCAGATGCAGACAGCCAATGAGATTCGGCATCCTCATACCTATAATTCTATGGTCGTGACGGCTGTGTGATGAAAAGGTTTCAGTGCGTCTGTACAACCAACGTCCGAACTCCTGCAAGAATCATTAGTCTTAGTGTAGGGGGTAATGGGCGGGGGTCGCTGTATGGCCGGTTACCTTAAGGTAACTGTTCTAGAAAAGCACTGCATGCCGTTTCAAGTTCCGGACAGGAACAATTTTTCAGTTCTCGCCGTTGCATTTCCGAAGTTCCCTGTTGGTTGGTTGGTTTGGGGGGAGGGGACCAAACAGAGAGGTCATCGGTACCACCGGATTAGGGAAAGATGGGGAAGGAAACCGGCCGTGCACTTTAAAAGGAACCATCCCGGCATTTGCCTGAAGAGATTTAGGGAAATCACGGAGAACCTAAATTAGGATGGCCGGACGCGGTTTTGAACCGTCGTGCTCCCGAATGACCGACTGACAGTTCCCTGTACAGCTGGAAGTCAATATTTCCTTCATATATCAATCCCTGTGCGTTTCCTTTCCTTTCTTTTTTGTCCCAATTATTCATATATCCCAACATGTTTCGCTTCGTAAACAAATCTGCATTCTAGCCGTCTTTTCCGTGATGTAGTAATATCCGAGACCGTAAATTCACTTTGACGCAAATATGAATACCGTTAGTTTCACTCACAGCAATTTAAGTTCTGTTACTACGTTCCAGCTTAACCAGATATAGGAAGTAAATATGTTTCAGTTCGTGATATTATCCCAAAACACGTAACTCTTACTGTTAAGAAATGGACGTAGTACAATATTACTCTGCAGCAAGGAATAAACAAGAAAAAGAGAAATGACACAAACAATAGATTTTACTGACGTTGTAAATGTTCCGTCGCTCCTTGAGCGGAAATGAAAAACGTGTGTAAGTCGCAATTGAAGTAACAATAACATAACAGGAAATTGAAAGAACCACTCAACCTCATTGTAAGTTGTAAACCCCTCTTACAGCTTCAAGAAAACTCAGAAGCAAACCTTTGTCGTGGATCCACCGCCTTCTCCACATGTATTCAAATAAATAGAAATCAAAAGTGTCTTTTCATTTACTTGGACTGCGAAATGAACGATTTATCGCAGACTAGTTGCCCTCAATGCAATTGATGAGGGTACCTGCGTCTGAGTCTGTGTAACGCAAACGGTGGCTTAATGAGAAATCAACTGAATCGTCGTCGTCAAGGCAGTAGTACGAACTGAAACAATCTGATATCACAGGACTTGCAAGGACAGCGATGTTTTTTTTGTTTTTAAGCGCGCTGTGAAGTATGTGCTTTTTTCTTCTGCGCACTACTTAAAAAGAAGAGACACTCACTACGCTCCTCTCTCCACTCCACCAAAAACCGTTCTCCCAACTCCTCGCTGCCCAACATGAAACTTCCGTTTGTCAAATTTAGATACATCGATCTCTACTTTTCCTACGCACCCAGATCGCCTTTTCGAATATATTCCAAGATGGAAACACCTCGGCAAAAGCTCCTCAAGCTGACGACGGCGCCTGTCTCAGCCGATGCGATTCAGAACAAGTGAAATTTTTGGGACATTTGTTGACCCACATCTCCAAAATATCTCCGACAGAAGGTCTACTGCCAGCAAACAACTGCTTTGCCGCACGCTCTAACGCCATATATGGGACAGCTCCTTTCTACAGTACCACTGCAATTCGTCGCTCCCGTCCCTTCTCGGAACAAGTTTCATTTGCGAAGACCACTTCTTGCACTTTCTTTTTTTACCAGCCAGGCCCTGTTTGAAACACCAGTCTGCTGTTTCCCCACGCAACTTCAATCAATTCCATACGAGTTGCGAACAATACGAGAAAATTCCTAACAAACGCCGACAAATAAAGAACACACCGAGAAATACGTTAGTACTACTCTCAAAATCTATAATAAACAAGTTACCGTACGTAATATTCTACTCTTACGTCTCGAAACATACGGAGAACAACGCTAATAAAGTAGCATCTGCCGGAAAAAAAAAAAAAAAAAAAAAAAAAAAAATTATATTCAGCGCTTATCATTAGCTACTGGATACTATCACGACATCCAAATAAATGACGGAATATATGACAATCCAAAAAGTTTTGGTTAGCCTGAAACCTAACAGCATAGTCCTCATTATAAACAATATACGAGCGGTTCTAGGCGCTATAGTCTGGAACCGCGCGACCGCTACGGCCGCAGGCTAGAATCCTACCTCGGGCATGAATGTGTGTGATGTCCTTAGATTAGTTAGGTTTAAGTATTTCTAAGTTCTAGGGGACTGATGACCTTAGAAGTTAAGTCCCATAGTGCTCAGAGCCATTTGAACCATAAACCATGTAAATTTTAAATTCCTACGAGATAAACCAAGTGCCAACTGACTATTTTCCAAGGGAAAGAAATGAAGAACGACATTCTCATTAGCTGTCAACATCTCACTCATGATTGGTCATCTCCATGTCCCGTGATCCATCACGCCGTTAGCAACATCTACAGCTCACGCAAAAATCGCCGACACCGTAAGTATTTTTTAACCAAAAACTCATATGATGCTAAGCAAGGGGAGTTCAAAACCGTCACAAATACAACTATGCAAGTAACAATTTCAACTGCAGGATGTTCAGCAGTAGTTACCAGTAGCAGCTGAGTGTTGCATTATACTTTCTCACACAACAAATCAAGGTAACTGTGTGTTGATGTTGTTGTTGTGGTCTTCAGTCGAGAGGCTGTTTTGATGCAGGTCTCCATGTTACTCTATCCTGTTCAAGCTTTTTCATCTCCCTGTACCTACTGCAACCTACATCCTTCTGAATCTGCTTAGTGTATTCATCTCTCGGTCTCCCTCTACGATTTTCACCCTCCACGTTGTCCTCCAATACTAAATTGGTGATCCCTTGATGCCTACCAACCGATCCCTTCTTCTAGTCAAATTGTGCCGAAAATTTCTGTCCTCCCCAGTTCTATTCAATACCTCGTCATTAGTTATGTGATCTACCCACCTAATCTTCGTCATTTGTTATGTGATCTACCCATCTAATCTTCAGCATTCTTCTGTGGCACCACATTTCGAAAGCTTCTATTCTTTTCTTGTCCAAACTATTTATCATCCATGTTTCACTTCCATACATGGCTACACTCCATACAAATACTTCGAGAAAAGACTTCCTGACACTTAAATCTATACTCGATATTAACAAATTTCTCTTCTTTACAAAGGTAACTGTGATCCTCAGTACTACGAAACTAAACACAAAATGCTTGTGCTAGGATCCTCGAGTTCGTCAGCCAGTTTTACCATACTGAAAAGTGTTCCATATTTCGCAATAACAAGAAGTATTAAATGACGAAATGCTAGAATTTCTTACAATACAGAACAGATAACATTTTCTCACGACACGGCAGAGATCGAAAACAATGAAATTCTCTCTAAACCAACCGTATAATGACCAAGTATAGCTACCAAAAAATGCAGTTCAGAATACGCACCGAGAAGTGACGTCTCAGCGGCCATTAACATTACGTCACTGGTCCAGTTGCATTCACAACAGCTTTTGTGGTCACGTTTTGATTATTCTTAGCAGAGATTTGATCTACAGCCAAAAAATACGTTTTTAGAGTTAAAGAGTGGTCTTCAGGCAGACTTCTCTGGCTTACATTTCGTCTCTTGTTTCAGGATAGGCTGCCAGCTGCTGTGGAGGCAAGTGTTTTAATTTTGTGGCATTTGCTGCTTCGTGGAAAAACGAATACTCTGAACACTCGTGTGACAGAATCAGCGAGAACAGCTGAACTGTTTCTTGGCAACGGCCGTAGCATCGTGACGTCATCCATACATTGTCAGCGAACAAGGAGGGCCCAAATTAGACTACAAAGCTGCTGTTGTTAAATAAAGCGAAAACCACCACTTCAGCCACCGAATCAAGTTGAAGACCCACTCCTGCAGATCTGACAGCTTTCTGACAACATTTGAGTGACGTCAGCAGCGTGGCAGTCATTGCGTAGATCTATTACATGTCCCATAGATAATTTGAATGACTCTTTTGTCGAAATGACGTAGAACGAATCAGTTTACAGGGTTCGTATAGATGATCCATGTTAGAATTAATGTACATATTAATTCTAGTCCTACTCATGCAACTACACTTTTTTCGACTGACTATCAGTTTTGAAGCAGAAATTCGTCAATGGAATAGGAGTTGTCCTGGAGAAATGATTTTAAATTAGATTTAAACATTGCTTGCTACTTGTTAGACTTTTATGCTATTGATTAAATGATCAAAAATTTTTGATAGTGCATATTGAACTCCTTTCTGAGCAAATGATAGCTCTAATAATGGGTAATAAACGGCATTTCTTCCTCTAGTGTTGCAGGTTTGAGCAACACTGATCTTCTGAAATTGTGATGGATTATTTATAATGCATTTCATTAGCGAATATGTGTACTGTGACGGCGCAGTTAAAATACCTAGCTTCCTGAAGAGACACTTAATTGACGTCCGTGGGTGAAAACTGCATTTTTTTTCTGCTCGCTTTTGTGTAATCAATACTTCGTTTCTAAGCGACGAGTTTCCCCAGAAAATTATACTCTAAGACATTATTGAGTGGAAATTTGCAAAATATCTCAGGAGGGTGGTTAATTTGTTTCAGAGGTTGGTTCAAATAGTTCAAATGGCTCTGAGCACTATGGGACTCAACTGCTGCGGTCATTAGTCCCCTAGAACTTAGAACTACTTAAACCTAACTAACCTAAGGACGTCACACACATCCATACCCGAGGCAGGATTCGTACCTGCGACCGTAGCACTCGCACGGCTCCGGACTGCGCGCCTAGAACCGCGAGACCACCGCGGCTGGCAGGTTGGCAATTATACGAAGAGCAAAAGTAGGTTAACTTAATTGTTTGAGAAGTTCAGTAATATGGTCCTTCCGGTTCAAGTTTTCATCACTATGCATTCCCAAAAATTTGGATCCTTGTACCTATTTACTGATTCCTGCTCATGTGCTACATCAATTGCTAGTGTCACTATTTGTTGTACAGAATTGAATTTGTTTTTCAGGATTTAGGGAGAGTCAATGTTCAGGAAAATATCATTTACTAATACTTCTTTTGATCTATATATCAACATCTAAGCCGACCTTCATATTTGTACTACCTAAGCCTCTGTACTATTCGTCGTGTACGTTACTTTCCACCTGTATTATCGATTTTCTGAATTATTCCATTACCGTACTGACTACCTGTATGGTTCGTACGGGGCCTATTCTGTTCTCATACTTACAACCGCGACGCGAGATACGATGGGGGCAGAACCGTCCCACGATCTTTCTCGCATACCGGTCTTCTAAATTTACTCAAAAGTTACAATGAAATGAATACCCCTAGCTGCATTGAGGCGTTGATATAAGTCAACGGGGACAGTTGAAAATGAGTGCCCCGACCGGAACTCGAACCCGATATCTCCTGATTACATGGCAGACGCTCTATCCATCTGTGCCACCGAGGACACAGAAGATAGTGCGACTGCAGGGACTAATTTCAGTTGGGAATGTGGGCCTCACGGGAGGCGTGCCAGACTATAGCGCCTAGAACCGCTTAGCCACCCCGGCCGGCTAGTACTTATCAGGTGGAAAATCTGCAGTTTATAAAAAGAGATACAACAGGATTAAAAGTATCTGATATGTGCAAAGACCTGTAATCAGATATTGGCAGTGACAGGACGCTGTCGGTTGACACTGATGAAATATACATCCGACATCCGTACTGATGATAGCTCTGACGAGCAGAACTTCGCTCACAGGAAGACCGGGGACTCGTATCGGAGATATTTCCTATCGACAAGAAGAGTTTCTGGTTCACCTTCCCACACGACACGCAATCCAACTACAAGCACTCAATTAAAGGCTGATGTTGGTGTTTGCTTATGCTGCTTGCAACACCATGCTTTTTCAGGCTATAGCTATCAGAAGACAAATTTTGTATGTTTTTGTTGTTGTAGTTATCATCACGAAGACTGAAGTCGTAACTGCCGTCTGCTTCATATCTCCTGTGCAGCAAGCTACGTAAATTAAGTATTAACTGTGTTTTTCTTACTTGTCACTTATTTCTTCATGTGTGTTTGCTTTTAGGAAGATTTAATTTTCAAGTACTAGTGATATTGTTCCATAGATTTCGTGTTCGTTTTCAGTACAGTTCGGAGAAAGTTAGTGCTTATTTTCATCCTTTCCAACAAGAAGTGTCTAGTAACCATAGTTTAGTCAGCTATCAGCCGCACTTAGTGAATTAGCAGTCTAGTTAAAAGTGATTACTTAATTCCCTACAATAAATTGTTGATTTGTTTAGATGGATAGGGTGTGTGACTGATGTGTACGGACGAAGGAGGAGCGAACAGCTGAACGTGTTGATGGCCGCGTTCAGCCGTCTTCAGGCTGCTGCCTCGGAGTGAGGAGTCTGGTGCGTCGCATGGTGTACCCCATGTATTACATGCTTCACCCACGGTCCCTGCTGTCGAGACATCTTCGCGGGTAACGGGCGCGATTGGTCCACCCTCTTCCCAAGGGGAGTGGCGGGTTCAACGGCGTTCGCGTTGCACGAGACGGAGGGTCAATGGCCGTGTGGCATCGCCCGCTCTGCCTGTGAGTGGACACACGGGGGGGGGGGGGGGGGGGGGCGGTTATTAGTCATTGGGAGCTCCAGTGTGCCCCTTAGGGAAATAGCGGAAAGGTCAGGGAAGAAGGTCAGTGTTCACTCCGTCTGGTTGCCAGGGGATCTCATCTGAAATGTGGAGGAGGCCCTGCTGGCGGCGATAGAGAGCACTGGGTGCACCCGACTGCAAATTGTTGCTCATTTCGGCATCAATGACTCCTGCCGCCTGGGTTCAGAGGTCATCCTCAGTTCATACAGGAGGTTGGCGGAATTGGTGAAGGCGGAAAGCCTCGCTCGCGGGGTGGAATCTGAGCTAACTATGTGTAGTGTCGTTCCCAGCACCCATCGCAGTCCTCTGGTTTGGAGCCGAGTGGAATGCTTAACCAGATGCTCAGACGATTCTGCGGAGAACTGGAGTGCAAATTTCTCGACCTCCACTTTCGGGTGGAGAAATATAGGGTCCCCCTGAATAGGTCAGGCGTGCACTACACGCAGGAAGCGGTTACAAGGGTGGCGGAGCAAGTGTGGAGTGCACATGTGGGTTTTTTAGGTTAGAGAATTCACTCCCTATGCCCGATAAGACACCTCCCGAGAAGCGGAAAGGTAACAGTAGGCAAAACATAACAGAGAATGACAATATTAATGTGGTAATAGTAAACTGCAGGAGCGTCTATAGAAAGGTCCCAGAACTAGTCTCATTAATAAACTGTCACAATGCCCTCATAGTACTAGGGACGGAAAGTTGGCTGAAACCAGAGGTATACAATAATGAAATTCTAAACTCAGATTGGAATGTACGCCGCAGAGACAGGCTGGACAGTGAAAGGGGAGGCGTGTTTATAGCGATAAAAAGTGCAATAGTATCAAAGGAAATTCAAATTGTTCAAATGGCTCTGAGCACTATAGGACTTAACATCTGAGGTCATCAGTCCCCTAGAACTTAGAACTACTTAAACCTAAATAACCTAAGGACATCACACACATCCATGCCGGAGGCAGGATTCGAACCTGCGACCGTATCGGTCGCGTGGTTCCAGACTGTAGCGCTTAGAACCGCACGGCCACTCAGGCCGTCACACAACAAATACAACCTCATCCATTACAATCTAATCCCTCCACCAATCGTAACCCTCAGTTACAAACTATCAATCGCTGTGATGCCGTCGTGCAAAAATTAATACACATCAGGGAAGCTGGTACCACATAATCTCCACACTGAAAACAACTATTTTTTGATTCCTCAGAATGTGTCCTATTTCTTTTGGTCAAGTTTTGTGGTGAATCCCTTTTCTCCCCAATTCGGTCAGTACCGATTCATTACTTACTTGATCTTCAGCTCTCTTCTCTAATACCACATTTCCAAAATGTGTATTCCCTGTTTTTTTGGAACCGCCCATCATCCACTTTTCAATTACATATTGACCACTCTCCAAACAAATTATTTCAGAAAATAATTCCAAATGTTTAAATTTATATTCACTGTTAATATATGTGTCTTTTTTTCCCGTGTTGACAACCTACATTTTGTATCATCTTTGCCTTTGCTTGCTGCATTGTATCATGGAGCTTGTCTGCGTGCTGGTCCAATACATCAGACGCTGCATCTGCTGCGCTCTATTTTGATTTTAGTGATTCTTTCTGTATTAGGAGCCGAGGGAACTATGTGTGTCGTAGTAACACTAGATGTGGTACGTCTGTATGCTTCTAGTAGATTTGTGACAATTCGCTCATATTTCGCCTCGTTCAAGTCCGTTCGTTCTGATATTACGGAATATTAACGGTAACAGAGATACTGACAGTCGCAACCTCAAGTAATGATCCGAAATTGCACTCCAAAGGAGAGGGTGACTACAGTCAACTGTTACAACACACTGCATTCTATTAGTTAAATGTTCTACAACTGAAAACTTGGGAGTATTGGGGATGGGATGGTTCAAGATGCAGCAAACTCCTTCGTGCGCTGCACACAAAGCTTGTGGGTCTTTCAGATCACACCATAAGATTTTTACAGCATTATGTAAGGTTGGGTTGGGTTGTTTTGAGGAAAGAGACCAAACAGCGAGGTCATCGGTCTCATCGAATTAGGGAAGGAAGTTTGCCGTGCCCTTTCAAAGGAATCATCCCGGCATTTGCCTGGAGCGATTTAGGGAAATCACGGAAAACCAAAATCAGGATGGCAGGACGCGGGATTGAACCTTCGTCCTCCTGAATGCTAGTCCAGTGCCCGAACCACTGCGCCACCTCGCTCGGTATGTGTAAGGTTAAACCAGCGAACTTAAAGTCTGCAAACAATTGTGTGTATCATACAGCTTGTCTGGAAATAGTTCTGCGTGGTGCTCCATTACATTTTTTCGTGGTTATAAGCCTGGACGCACGGGGTGAGTGGTGGAAAGAAAAGCGCTCGAAATGTTAGATGTCTTGTGTACAACGTAAAACACGTGATTTGTGTGAGAAATCACTTAAAACCACCTGAATACTAGATTTCTTTCTGTTTATAGGAGAGGTGGAGTTTAACGTTCCGCTAAACATGTGAAATTACCATACTATTCGAAGTTAAAGACTCTCACACAGCTTCTGCTAAGGTACAAAACATATATAAAAAAGCGACTATGTATAGTGTGCAAGCCTTCATACGACGCACTGTGAAGTGCTGTATATCTCAAATCAATCCTAGTCGTTCCTTTTCCTATTCCACTCGAAAATGGAGCACTGGGAGAACGATTATGTGCTTCATTTATATCGGTTTCCTCCGTTTTCCCTTAGGATAGCGGTATGTGCGTGTGTAGACTAGAAATAGCATGCTTCGTCTAGGAGGTTTATTGTGTTAGAATGTCACATGTGAATAACACAGAAGAGATTCATATCCCTGGCTTCTGGTCAGTTGTCAATGCAGTTCCGATATGTGATCACATGAACGAAATACGTAATACCATGCGAGATTTATAGCTGAATTGAAGAGTTTCTAGGAAATAGCATTTCATTAACAATGATGGAACTCACTCTGTCCGCTCATGACACTAAAAGCGTTAGGTACAAGTGTCTGTGTTGAAGGTGTTTTTGATACAGTTACATGCTGTCGTAATGTAAATAGAACACGGAATATCAGACTAGATTTGTGATTAAGTTGGAGAGATACTAGCAAATAGATAGATGACTTCAGACAGAGGAAAGTTTGCACTTAAAAGTGGTTACATGCATTCCTTCTCTGAAAGATCTGCGTAGAAATGTCTGGCCGATTTTACTTAGAAATAAGGTTCTAAGTGCTGTAGGGTTGCGTTAAATCATAGTAACAATTATATAGTCTGTAAACTTCCACATTAATGTTTTGCAAAACGAACATCCACATTCCACCCGTAAATGAAGTAAGGGATGAAAGTGTGCACTCATATGGTCTTGTTTGCCCCAAAACGCCAGAGAGAGACGTCATGGCAATTTGATTGACCAGGTGAAAGCTGGCGGAGACGGGCGCGTGGAGAACAAACTGTGTTCGTGCAAATGGCGGAGGAAGTCTGGCACCCAACACACTATGATACCGTACAGTTCTTAAGTACAAAATAATGCAACTGGCTGCGATAGTGGAACACTATCTGATGAGTACAATATGTGACAAACAATTGCCCACATTAGTAACTGATGATGCGGTGCCGACATGGTGGAGACAAGCAGGAGTAATGGAACAAAGTATGTTTCAGTGCATTTGTTAGTGCGAGTTGCCTACAGCAGGGGCAGGTATGCACTCAGGTGCAAACGTATTCTTCTCCTTTGATTGACACGTACTTAACCTATTGTTCTCCTTTGATTGACAGGTACTTAACCTATTGTTCTCCTTTGATTGACAGTACAACCTGTTGATCTGCTAAAAGATTCCTTCCCTTTGATTGACAGAGACTTAACCTATTGTTCTGCTAAAAGGATCCTTTCCTTTGATTGACAGGTCCTTAACCAATTGTTCCCCCGCCCCCTCTCCTGCGCCCTCACCCTGCCCTGACCCCCCTCCCCCCTCAGGAAACCTCCCTCCCTCGCGGCTACAGGTACACTTCCAGATCGGAGTTATTGGAATACCTCCTCCCACTCTTATCAATTTGATTGACTGCTTAATTAAATTGATCAATTAATTAACCTATTCTCCTCTCATAAACCTTCTCTCCTCCCAGAAATTGCCAGGAAAAATACTCACTTGATCGGTCATTTGGAGAGAATTCAGTTGTAGTGTATGGAATATTGTTTATACACTTTAGACAATGTATAGAATATTATTTTTATATATATAGCAGTATACAGAATATACTTTATTTATCCAGTTAAAGAATTTGTCTGAAAATCGATTGCTGTGTATAGAATATTGTTTAAACGATTTAGACAATGTGTGCAATATTGTTTATTCAAACAATTTAGGGGATTCAAGGCAGTGTATGGAATATATGGAAATTGATAGCACTTTGGTGGAGAGGAAGGATCTCATAACAGAAAATTTAAGGGTGTATTATTTATTTATAAAAAATTCAATTTGTGGGGGTTGGATTTCTCTTGCTCATTATTCTGTGCTGTTTGGAAACAAGTAGCTCTTGTAAGAAGTAATTACACGGGGAAAACACTTTACTCTGGGTGTCTTAACCTAATGTTCAGCCCTTTGTCAGCACTTAACCTATTGTTCTGTCGAGTGGTTTTCCATGTCACCCCCATTTCCTTAAACTATTATTCGCCTTTGATACCAAATTAAGTGATTATTTATGTCCTCCCACCATTTTCTGGTACATTTTTTCAATTTCACATGCTTCGAATGCCGGTTCGGGCGCATTCTTCTTTGTCACCCACCCCCTTAAACTACTGTATTGCATATTACATAAAAATTATGCAAATTAACCTAGTGTTCTGCACATAAACTGTTGTTCTGTTCCATGTCATATAGGTAAGGAAAGAAGTTCGCTAGTCTTTCAAATATCTAGTTTCAACTAATTTTCAAGGTCATCCAACCACTCAATTCCACATCCAAAATACAGACACATAGATCGATGCATGTAGGAAATGGCTAAGGATTTTTGATAGGTTAGCGAATAAGACAGGTATATATCCTCTTACAAAATATTTATTAACTTTTCCATATACATTTACGCACAAAAAATAACTATTTCCTTATTTTCGGTAGGTGTAGCTTTAATAATGTCCAATTTAATTTTTAATTTATAACTTAAACCCACATCAGAATCATGTACAGCACTGTAAACGGACGCGTTTTTGGATGGTATAGTACAGTAGATGACATCTTCAGTCTCCGGGAGCTCACTGAGAAACTGGGTGAATATGATAAAGATTTGCATATTTTATTCGTTGATTTTAAGACGGCCTATGATTGCATACATCGCAAGAGCCTGCTCAACTGTTTAAGGGAGTTTGGCTTAGCAGAGAAACTCAACCAATCTGATAAAGATCTGTCTGAACGAAACACATGCAAAGGTGAAGATGGGAAATCGCGTAACTGAGGAATTTGAAATTGTGACAGGACTCAGGCAAGGAGATGGGTTGTCCCCTATCCTGTTCAACTTTGCCCTCGAGAAGATCGTACGCGAGACCTTCCAAGAGAACGAAGGGATTGAAATCGAAGGAAAGAGACTGGCATACTTAGCCTATGCAGACGACATCTGTTTACTCTCTAGGTCGGAAGAGGAGTTGGAGCAAATGACCAAAGCACTAAAGGAGGCTGCCAGCAAATTTGGGCTAAACATAAACGAAGCTAAGACAGAGTACCTCATTATGACGCGTGGTCATTGTCAGACTGCTGATCATCTACAATCACTGCAGGTTGGGGACCATTCCTACAAGAGAGTGCAAGAATTCAAATACCTAGGGGCACTTTTCACTGAGAACTCGTCATGTGAAGCAGAGATCAATGCCAGAATACAAGCAGGAAACCGATGTTAACACAGCCTAGCACAACTGCTTCGGTCCAAATCTCTCTCCAGACAGTTCAAGATTCGACTGTACAAAACCCTGATCCAGCCTGTTGTTCTATATGGCTGTGAGACATGGAGTATCCGAAAACAGGAGTTCCATAACTCCTTGTTTTTGAGAGAAAAGCGATTCGGAAGATCTTCGGTCCGGTTCTGGATGCAGATACAGGGGAATGGAGGATCAGATTCAACCAAGAGCTGGAGGAACTATGCCAGCAGCCCAACATAGCAGGTGCTGCCAAAGCCAAACGAATGCAGTGGGCCGGCCATGTGGCCCGGAAGGAGGATCACAGATGGCCTCGGAAGCTCCTGGATTTCACACCTGCAGGAAAGAGACCGCCAGGGAGACCTAAGAAGCGTTGGAGGGATGGACTCCGTGAAGATTTAAAATAAATGTCAATAGATGTGGACGAATGGCGGATAGCAGCTCTGGACAGAATACAGTGGAGGAGGAAACTTGTAGATGCGTGCGGTCCACTGGGCCTGATCACGTAGTAGTAGTAGTAGTAGTAGTATTGTACAGTGCAATATCCACACAGTAGAGTATGGGGCTGTACCTGAATTTGGTTTCGGACGAGGTGGTACAGCACAGTATTTGTATAGTAGAGTATAGCATTGTACTCAGATGTGGTTTCAGTGGGATGGTACAGTGCAATAGCTGGACGGAGTGGTGTATCATAGTATCCGAGCGTGATAGCGGCATTGTGCGCCGTGGAGTTGTGTATACAGCACTGTACTACACATTCCAGCTGATGCTTTGGTACTACCCCATACATAATGGTGGTACTTGCGAGGGGCAGTCACCTTCCCTCCCAAGAACACCTTGCACACACAATAGCGCAATTCAGCTAGAAGTGATGTATAACCAGAAGATCACGTGACCGGAAGTGCCACTATCCTGGATATTTGAGTATAAAAGGATTCATGACAGCTGCAACCGATCAGTCTTCTGTGGTGGTTGAAAGTGTCAACATGGATTTCTCCGAAGTGCTTAACATGCCTCAGCTATTAGGGAGGAGGACGAGACCAACTGACGAACGCTTTAGTTTATGGTTACTACTGGAGAACCGGGACAATCTTGTTTCCGACATTGGCAACATAAATTGCACCTAAAATTATACGCTCTATTGCAAGAAGTATTTAAATGTGCTTACTCCTATTACAGAACAGTTTTGCGATAGCATTATGGTAGTTAAAATCTGTGATCAAGGGGACTGTTAGGAGCAGTTAGAAAAGTGGCGCTCTGTAATGGTATAGGAGGAGCTGTGTGGCTCATTTAACTATTATCTACGTAGTAAATTCTTCAAGTTCGTCACCGCGCGACATGGTGCCAAGGTGAAGCTACCATTTGTCCTACATGGAAGCGACAGTGTGGCAGCAAGAGGAATATTGGACAAAATCGGCAAGGAAGCACTGGAGACGATTTCGAAGAAATATAAAAATCCTGTGGCTATACCATATAAAGTGGAATTAACCGACGTTAAATTGGATATTCTAATGGAAGTTGCCTCGAATATTGCAGCAGCTACTTGTAGGCGATTATTACCTTTCAGATTTAGACATAACGCAAGACTTTGCCGGAATTTGTAATAAAATGGAGATGTGCGACTACCTAACATCAACCCACGGCTTCTGCATGGAAGGAGACCATCAGGGAAACAACAATATCATTGTGGTCAACGATAAGACAGCTTGAATAGACTGTTTAACGTGGATGAGCTCCAATTGTGGAGTAAAGGTATATAACAAATGTATATGTCAAATCACAAGTCCAGGAGTAAACAAAGTTATCGGTAACCATTTTGTAGACTTTATGAAGTGTCCAGACACGCGACTACGGGAAACTTTTATGTCTTCTTTGGCTAAGGAGCATGGCATTACCAGTCTGGAGGCCACTACACAGTATACAACGACAGAATGGGTCGTGTGTTCGACCCAGTGCAAAGCTGTTTAAGTGTATTAGACACCAACAAGCAGTATTTACAAGGTGCTCCACATTACTCTATGTCAAATGCGTCCATGTGGTGTCAGCTAACCAATAATTTACGGAACAGCTGCTGTGTGGTGTTTAACAACGTTCTGCAATTTGTCTACCGTGGTAATAAAAACACCCGAAAATTAACAGGTGTGATCGTAAGTCTGCCGGACTCTCAAGACCGAGAAAAGCTTATAAGTTCTGCTCTGTCTGCATACAGTTTTAATTATCTACCTGTAAACCACGTAGAGGTTCTTCACACAGACTCCAAAAAAATACAATATTAGTACTACGCATATGTGTTATGTTAAAGCAGGAGAAACTTATTTTTCTCCGTCTAGAACCCTGTTCTCCACAATACCGTCCGATATAGGTATCGCTGAATTTGGGCTGGTCCTACAAATAATGTTATACCCCAAGTCTTAAGAAAAAGGACCAATGTATCAAACAGACTTAAACCATTCCGCATTAAAGAAATTACTCCTTTAAGTGCGCCGGCCGTAGGTGGCCGAGTGGTTCTAGGCGCTAAAGTCTGGAACTGCGCGACTGCTACGGTCGCCGGTTCGCATCCTGCGTCGGGCATGAATGTGTGTAATGTCCTTAGGTTAGTTAGGTTTAAGTAGTTCTAAGTTCTAAGGGACTGATGACCTTAGAAGTTACGTCCCATAGTGCTCAGAGCCATTTGAACCATTTGAACCTTCAAGTGCATTTCGGCCTATGTAGGAGTGCACCAACAAAACATTTTCACACTTGGAGAAGAAAGTTGATGATCTAAACTTCAATAAAAAAAATCTGTTACAACGAAAAAGTCTTTGTTTTAATGATTGCGAGCCCAACTCATGCATCATATCAGTGAAATTTTCTCCCCTATTTCACTATGATACAAAATGAGATGTCCCTCTTTGAACTTGTTCGATGTCCTCCAGCAATTCTATCTGATGCGCAGCAGTACCCCGGAAGAGAACAGGTGTAGTGCAGGCAATCTCTTTAGTAGACCTGTCGCATTTTCTAAATGCCCTGCCAATAAATAGCAGTTTTTGGTTATCTTTCCCCACAACATTATATGTGACATCGTTTCACTTTAAGTTATTCGTAATTGTAATCTCTAAATATTTAGTTGAATTGACAGTCTTTAAAATGTGTGATTTATCATATATCCGAACTTTAACGGGTTATTTTTAGTAGTCATGTGGATGCCTTCTTATTCTTCATTATTAACAATCAATTGCCACGTTTAGTACCATACAAATATCTTATCTAAATCATATTGTCATTGGTTTTGATCATCTGCTGACTTTACAAGATGGTAAATGATAGCATTATCAGCAAACAATCTAAGAGGGCTGCTTGGATAGTCTCCTAATTCGTTTATATACACTAGGAACAGCAGAGGGTCTATAACATTTCCTTCGGTAACGGCAAATATCACTACCGTTTGATTCGATGACTTTCGGTCAGTTACTTCGAACTGTGACCTTTCAGACAGGAATTCACGAATCCAGTCGCTCAACTGAGACGATACTCCGTAGACGAGCAATTTGGTAAGAAGTCTCTTGTGAGGACCGCTGTCAAAACCTGCTGGAAATCTGGAGATATGGAATCAGTTTGAGCTCCCCTGTCGATACATTCGTTACTTCATGTGAACAAAGAGCTAGTTATGTTTTACAAGCACGATATTTTCTGAATCCGTTCTGGCTCTTTGTCAATAAATCGTTTTCTTCGAAGTAATTCATAATGTTCGAACACAGTATATGTTCCAAATTCCTACTGCAAATCGACGTTCTGGGGGTTACTCCTATTTGCTTTTTTAAGTATTGGAGTGAGCTATGCTACTTTCCATTCCCTAGGTTCAGATCTTTCGTAGAGCGAGCGGTTGTATATGACTGCTATGCACAGAACTTCTGTATCAGCATATTCTGAAAGGCACCTAACTGACATACAATTTGGACGCAGGATTTGCCCTTATTAAGTGATGTGACCTGGTTTGCTACACCACGTGTATCTCTTTCTAAGTTACCCGTGTTGGCAGCTGTTCCTGATTCGAATTCTAGACACAATTACTTCGTCTTCTTTGGTAAAGGTAAAGTGACTTTACCAAAGAAGACGAAGACAAAAGAAAACTGTTTATTAAGTGCACTTTAGTTTTGCTGGTATCGTGAAGTGAAGGTCTGGATTGTGTCTCGCCGCTGTTTTATTTTTCATATGGCTAAAATTTCTTTGGATTTTCTACGAAATTTCGCTGCGAAGTTTCGTTGTGGAAGTTGTTAAAGCATCTCGGATTGAAGTCCGCCGGCCGATGTGGCCGAGCGGTTGTAAAAGCTTCAGTCTGGAACCACGCGACCGCTACGGTCGCAAGTTCGAATCCTGCCTCGGGCATGGATGTGTGTGATGGCTTTAGGTTAGTTAGGTGTAAGTAGTTCTAAGTCTTAGGGGACTGATGACCTCAGCTGTTAAGTCCCATAGTGCTCAGAGCCATTTGAACCATTTTTGAACAGCTACAACACCTACCACAGGTGTCTACATTACCATTTCCCTTGTCTTCTAGTCAACAGTATAAAAGTTCTCAGGAAAACGATGCAGTACACCTTCAGATCCACCTCTAGGCTTAGCCGTAAAAATGACATCGTTCTTGTGACCAGAGGAAATTTTTACTCGTAAGGGCAACACCAGCCTGATGACATATGGCCGAAAAGTCGTTTTATCCACTGCTAACCCATTCCTACATGGGGACTCAAGCAACATTATACGAGGGCTATTTGGAAAGCAAGGTCATGTAGTTGTTGTTGTGGTCTTCAGTCGAGAGATTGCTTTGATGCAGCTCTCCATGCTACTCTATCCTGTTCAAGCTTCTTCATCTCCCAGTACCTACTACAACCTACATCCTTCTGAATCTGCTTAGTGTATTCATCTCATGGTCTCCCTCTACGATTTTTACCCTCCACGCTGCCCTCCAATACTAAATTGGTGATCCCTTGATGCCTCAGAACATGTCCTACCAACCGGTCCCTTCTTCTGGTCCAGTTGTCATACAAACTTCTCTTCTCCCCAATCCGATTCAATACTTCCTCATTAGTTATGTGATCTACCCATCTAATCTTCAGCATTCTTCTGTAGCACCACATTTCGAAAGATTCTATTCTCTTCTTATCAAGACTATTTATTGTGCATGTTTCACTTCCGTACATGGCTACACTCCATACAAATACTTTCAGAAACGACTTCCTAACGCTTAAATCTATACTCGATGTTATCAAATTTCTCTTCTTCAGAAACGCTTTCCTTGCCATTGCCAGTCTACATTTTATATCCTCTCTACTTCGACCATCATCAGTTATTTTGCTCCCCAAGTAGCAAAACTCCTTTACTACTTTAAGTGTCTCATTTCCTAATCTGATTCCCTCGGCGTCACCCGAGTTAACTCGACTACATTGCATTATCCTAGTTTTGCTTTTGATGATGTTCATCTTATACCCTCCTTTAAAGACGCTGTCCATCCCGTTCAGCTGCTCTTCCAAGTCCTTTGCTGTCTCTGACAGAATTACAATGTCATCGGCGAACCTCAAAGTTTTTATTTCTTCTCCCTGGATTTTAATACCTACTCCGAATTTTTCTTTTGTTTCCTTTACTGCTTGCTCAATATACAGATTGAATAACATCGGGGACAGGCTACAACCCTGTCTCACTCCCTTTCCAACCACTGCTTCCCTTTCATGCTCCTCGACTCTTATAACTGCCATCTGGTTTCTGTACAAATTGTAAATAGCCTTTCGCACCCTGTATTTTACCCCTGCCACCTTTAGAATTTGAAAGAGAGTATTCCAGTCAACATTGTCAAAAGCTTTCTCTAAGTCAACAAATGCTAGAAACGTAGGTTTGCCATTCCTTAATCTTTCTTCTAAGATAAGTAGTAAGGTCAGTATTGCCTCACGTGTTCCAACATTTCTACGGAATCCAAACTGATCTTCCCCGAGGTCAGCTTCTACCAGTTTTTCCATTCGTCTGTAAAGAATTCGCGTTAGTATTTTGCAGCCGTGACTTATTAAACTGATTGTTCGGTAATTTTCACATCTGTCAACACCTGCTTTCTTTGGGATTGGAATTATTATACTCTTCTTGCAGTCTGAGGGTATTTCACCTGTCTCGTACATCTTGCTCACCAGATGGTAGAGTTTTGTCAGGACTAGCTCTCGCAAGGCCGTCAGTAGTTCTAATGGAATGTTGTCTACTCCCGGGGCCTTGTTTCGACTCAGTTCTTTCAGTGCTCTGTCAAACTCTTCACGCAGTATCGTATCTCCCATTTCATCTTCATCTACATCCTCTTCCATTTGCATAATATTGTCCTCAAGTACATCGCCCTTGTATAGACCCTCGATATACCCCTTCCACCTTTGTGCTTTCCCCTGTTTGCTTAGAATTGGGTTTCCATCCGAGCTCTTGATATTCATACAAGTGGCTTTCTTTTCTCCAAAGGTCTCTTTAATTTTCCTGTAGGCTGTATCTATCTTACCCCTAGTGAGATAAGTCTCTACATCCTTACATTTGTTCTCTAGCCATGCCTGCTTAGCCATTTTGCACTTCCTGTCGATCTCATTTTTGAGACGTTTGTATTCCTTTTTGCCTGCTTCATTTACTGCATTTTTATATAAGGTCATATTGGGCGCGCAATTGAAACTACCGTCGCAATCGGATGAAGCTTTGCACAGATGTGTTGGGCAGTGTCTCTAGCGTGCCCGTCGATTGCGTCACGTCGCACTCGTCAGTTTTCGGTGTACAGATCGGCGTACAGATAGAACGTAAAAGTGCCTAGAAAATTGTGTCTCCCGTTAAGTATAGGTGCCTACCGTGAGACTTCGCCTGGTTTCATGCACTCTGCATAACGTAACTGTCAAGCTCTTCATTCTTGGTTTCGATACTCGGTGGCCCACTGCAGGGGCAGAGAAGACGCTCGTGCAGCGCTTCCAGTGGGAAGTACTTGATGGATCACTAAACAGGCTGGACGTGGCTCCATCTCATTTTCATCTGTGCTCCCATGAACCGCTGGCTATGTGCCAGGCCTCACCGACCGACATCGATACCTCTCCTCTGTGCAGTATTCCATGAAGAATGGGCTGCCATTCCCGAAGAAACCTTCCAGCACCTGACTGAACGTATGCCTGCGAGAGTGGAAGCTGTCATCAAGGCTAGCCATCACCATATTGAATCCCAGCATTACCGATGGAGAGCGCCACGAACGTGGCGTGCGCATAGTGTATTATTTCCTCTCATCCACAAGCTGTGTTCAAAAAATAATGGGGATTTTTGTTTTTCGGTAAGTATTTTATTTATACATCTATGTCAGCGTATGTTGTTTCAAAACAGTTCACATTTATGTTAGCGCCTTTTCCAGTCCCGAAACAATAGTGAAAGTTATAACGTTTGAATTTGTGTAGCGGATGTTACAATACTGAATCAGGCAGTGTAACGGATACCAAAACACTGTTTTCCATGCACCAGGTACTACAATAGAAGTCTGCACGCTCAAGTGTCATGAAACAATACACTTAAATGAAGGAATCCATTTTAGAATACTATCTTCGATATTTGTAGTTATTTAGTTTTTTAATCCTAAATATGCCTTCTCATGAATTAATAAAAAAACAGAAAGCTTCTGAAGAATAGTAATTACAACAATATTTGTGACATCTGCATATCTAAAGATAACATACTGACCATTTAACTGTGGTTAATGCTGGATTTACTTCGAAAATGATTACATCTAGTGTAAAAACGTGAAAAGCCAACAAAACTATTAAAGAATATAAATTGACACATAATGTGGCGGAACAATTCTGTTCAAAAGTTACATATTTCTTTAACGTAATTGCCTTTCGATAATTTATAACTCACAAGAGAGCATAGCGGACGCAAGAAACACAATGCACTTTAAATCATGCCGAAACTGTTGAGCTGTGGTAAAATACAAGTATTAAATACGTAAATCGCGTCACAAATCGAAATTCTAAAATACACGTAGTTCTCACAAATAGTGATGCTAATATCATACTTAGATTATTGTAACACTGTAACAATATATAAAATTTGAAATCTCATCGTCAAAGAAAAGACAACGTTAAAGTGTTATTTTAGTGATACAGTATCACAACAACCACCGACTTCAAGTTCCTTGAATGTTGTTATACAACTTTCAAAAAATTATTTTTTGTATGTGTGTAAAAATTCAGTGTATCAATTACCAGCCACAGATTTCGAGTGTAAATGATTGTCCAATAAAAGAAGGCGAAGTCTTCAAATTTTTTAGACAGCACATGAGAGAAGCCTGGCTGTTCGCATTTGTCTTCGTTGTTCCACCCGTAGGAATGTTATCATCGCAGGCTGTAGCTATAAATGATTCCTAACATAAGAAACTGATGTTATCTTACCAACGTATTATATCTCCATTAATATGGCAGAGCACATATTTATCTCAGTATTTATTGTGTTACAAGTTTTATTTTTCAGCTTTTCTCGTTGGGAAGGCGCAACACTTCGTTGTGGCACCGATCAGCTATTGGTGTTGTTTTATAATTAATTTACAATGTTCATTTTTGCTTGTCAGTGACGGGATATGTTAGAAGGCAAACATATTTTTGGAGAGTCAACATAGGTGATAATGTTACAGAATGTTAGCGCTTATGTTGCAGCTTTAATGTTTCGAAGATATATGTGAAGCAAAAAGCCTCAATAAATTATGAAGAGTATTGAAACCAATGTCTGATTTTTTTATTTGTGGCAAATTAGTGCATAATGCGAGGTCCTATAATGCTGAGATTCTGAGACTGAACATATTAATTACGTAGTTAGACTTTCTCGAGAACATCGAGAACTAAGGTAAGTACTCTGTTTTTGTTATTTTCTTGAGCAGCAATGGAGTTTGTAGTGATGAACTCACGTCAGCTGTGACGGCACTTGTTCATTCCATGCTTCCAGCAGAGAAATGGCGCAGGTGGTCACAAACTCGAGCTTTCAGTTCTTTCAGCGATTAGTTTTGAATTTCATCTAAGCGTAGAACGACATCCCTTTAAGGTTTCCATTACTTTTGGGAGCTGAAAATAGTTATCGTGGTGCAAAAGCCATGAACTGTTTCGCCACAAACACGGACTGCGTCACGCAAACGGCGATCGAACGACCTTGTACCGAGCGAGGTGGCGCAGTGGTTAGCAGACTCGATTCGCATTCGGGAGGACGACGGTTCAATCCCACTTCCAGCCATCCTGATTCAGGTTTTCCGTGGTTTCCCTAAATCACTCCAGACAAATGCCGGAATGGTTCCTTTGAAAGGGTACGGCCGACAATCTTCCCCATCCTTCCCTCATCCGATGAGACCGATGACCTCGCTGTTTGGTCTCTTCCCCCAAACAACTCAACCCAACCCCAACTTGAGGCAAGAACACGTGGTGCACTACGCCGTTAAAATCGGAAAACACGGTGATCGTAACCTGAAGATTCGACCGCACTGGTCAAGCATTTTACAGGTCTTGACGACCTCAGAATGCTTCTGCTGGGACGACTGAGTCTTACAGTTTCGACGTCATATCCATAGCGTCAAGTTTCATCATGTGGTAAGACACGGTCAGTAGTACTGCATCACTGTTGACTTCACCCAGCGCTTCCTGAGCAACTTGTAAACGCCACCGTCTTTGTTTGAAATCCAATGATTTTAGACCAAATTTTGCTGCTACACCTTTCACACCAAAATAGTCGAATAAGTTTCGGAGCATGAGCTAATTGATATGTTAACGTCATCACGTCATCAGAAAAGTCTCTGATTGTTTTTCTACCATCGTTCATAGTCACTTCTTTCATTTTTGGCAGAGTTTCATCTGTAGATATGTTAGGGGGTCAAGGGCGCACATCATTTGGGGCGCCAAGGGCGCACTGAAAATGGTCTGTTTGGAAAAGCTTAAACCACTTGTAAATCCTTGTTTTACTTATACCTACTCACCAAAAGCAATACTACACATCCCTATAACTGCTCCTCTTTATGTCATTCTTATGACAAAGTGACAAAAACAACTTTTGTGATCTATTTTTGTAAAAAATAAATAATCGCCGATACTGTAAAAACAAGCATATCCTTTTTGATAACCGAAAACAGACTAAATATCCATATGAGTAACACAATACAGACACTTTTCAGAAAAGCTTACCAACACAACAAGGAAAAAATGGCGCGAATCGGTCTAATACAACACTTGAAATTACAAACTTCCCGTTATTTTTTGAACATGCCTCGTACATCTCACGAGTTGACCAAAACCGAAAAAACAAAGAAATTAGTGCTCAGACTTAAACTTAGCTTATAGTCATTCTCCCCACGCGCGGGAGAAGAAGGCTACCGTACTAATACCAGACGTACCCTCCGTCACATGCAGTGTATAGATGTAGATGTAACAGGCGAGGGGACCGGGTGGCACTAATAGACTGCAGCTTAAACATCTGCCCAAACTACTATTGGCATTCCGAAGAATCAGGCGGTAAGCATTCCTCAGTTTGCTCCTCAACTGTGCACACAAAAACGAATACATACCGACCTTTTCTCCTACAAGGAAAACTCTTTCACAATGGCATGGTCTGTATGGTTCAAATGGCTCTGAGCACTATGGGACTCAACATCTGAGGTCATCAGTCCCCTAGAACTTACAACTACTTAAACCTAACTTACCTAAACATGACACACATCCATGCCCGAGGCAGGATTCGAACCTGAAGCGTCTAGAACCACTCGGCCACAACGGCTGGCGCCATGGTCTAAACCAGACCGTTTGTGTTATAATTGTTCACGCTAATTATTCAACTGAGGAAGTGAACATGTTTACAGGATCTGAGAGATGATTGCAGTTTAAATTTTTTAAATTCTGCTGTTAACGTTACGGTGTATTTGAATTTAAAAAAATCACATGTCTTCGACGTCATAGATAATTTAGGGGTGGACTAGCAATTCAAGCGTTTTCGCATAGTCGTATGGCTGCTTACGAGCGTCATGTTGAGATAAATTAAATGTAGAGATAAGTGTTTTATGATATATTTTAAGAGACTTTCGAGGCATCCGTGCTGTTGAGAACATGGGCATTATTCTATGTTGTGCATCTGAACGAAGTTGAGTGGAGCTTAGTGAAATAAACATAGATAAAATTGACAGTGCTTATAAAGATATTCGAGAATTATGTAATGCTTTTTATAACGGGGTTTATATCAGTATATCTGTGAGAAAGTGGACGTGTCAAACAGAACTGATTTCATCGTTATATGAAAACTACATAAGACTGAATCGAGGGGAGTACGTGGCATATGTAGGTCGTCTCGAATGGAACAGTCCTCTGGAGTTCATCTGTAATGACATTTTAAATTAATGCCGTATCGGGAGTCGATCACCAGCATTTGTCTGAGCAGTGGAGCAGTAACATTAATTCCCACCAGAGCAAAATCCTTTCCGTCTCGCTCCATCACACAGCTGCTTCCCATAACTTTTAAGTAGAAGGAATCTAACTTTAGTATAATTTGCTTCACCATATCACAGAACTGAGTCACATCTCTAGCTATAAAAGATAGCAGATAGGATATGTACTAAAACAATAATGTGTCCATTTGTTTGCTCATACGTCCTTTAGTCTGTAAGAATTAAGTATCTTTCCATCAGATCTCCCTCACTTCCCATGTCACAACCTGGGGCACTCTAATTGAATTCCTCTCTTGGAACCCACTACCCCACTTTTGTATACTCATATAAACATTTCGTATCTCCTGATGTCTACATTGCCAATGGACATGATGCGTGTATTAGGGTGTCAGTCATTAAAAAAAAAGACATTTTTTGTTGCGGCGAGATCTTATTATGAAATTTCAGTTACCAAATTTCTCCTAGGAATGTGAAAATACACTCCTGGAAATTGAAATAAGAACACCGTGAATTCATTGTCCCAGGAAGGGGAAACTTTATTGACACATTCCTGGGGTCAGATACATCACATGATCACACTGACAGAACCACAGGCACATAGACACAGGCAACAGAGCATGCACAATGTCGGCACTAGTACAGTGTATATCCACCTATCGCAGCAATGCAGGCTGCTATTCTCCCATGGAGACGATCGTAGAGATGCTGGATGTAGTCCTGTGGAACGGCTTGCCATGCCATTTACACCTGGCGCCTCAGTTGGACCAGCGTTCGTGCTGGACGTGCAGACCGCGTGAGACGACGCTTCATCCAGTCCCAAACATGCTCAATGGGGGACAGATCCGGAGATCTTGCTGGCCAGGGTAGTTGACTTACACCTTCTAGAGCACGTTGGGTGGCACGGGATACATGCGGACGTGCATTGTCCTGTTGGAACAGCAAGTTCCCTTGCTGGTCTAGGAATGGTAGAACGATGGGTTCGATGACGGTTTGGATGTACCGTGCACTATTCAGTGTCCCCTCGACGATCACCAGAGGTGTACGGCCAGTGTAGGAGATCGCTCCCCACACCATGATGCCGGGTGTTGGCCCTGTGTGCCTCGGTCGTATGCAGTCCTGATTGTGGCGCTCACCTGCACGGCGCCAAACACGCATACGACCATCATTGGCACCAAGGCAGAAGCGACTCTCATCGCTGAAGACGACACGTCTCCATTCGTCCCTCCATTCACGCCTGTCGCGACACCACTGGAGGCGGGCTGCACGATGTTGGGGCGTGAGCGGAAGACGGCGTAACGGTGTGCGGGACCGTAGCCCAGCTTCATGGAGACGGTTGCGAATGGTCCTCGCCGATACCCCAGGAGCAACAGTGTCCCTAATTTGCTGGGAAGTGGCGGTGCGGTCCCCTACGGCACTGCGTAGGATCCTACGGTCTTGGCGTGCATCCGTGCGTCGCTGCGGTCCGGTCCCAGGTCGACGGGCACGTGCACCTTCCGCCGACCACTGGCGACAACGTCGATGTACTGTGGAGACCTCACGCCCCACGTGTTGAGCGATTCGGCGGAACGTCCACCCGGCCTCCCGCATGCCCACTATACGCCCTCGCTCAAAGTCCGTCAACTGCACATACGGTTCACGTCCACGCTGTCGCGGCATGCTACCAGTGTTAAAGATTGCGATGGAGCTCCGTATGCCACGGCAAACTGGCTGACACTGACGGCGGCGGTGCACAAATGCTGCGCAGCTAGCGCCATTCGACGGCCAACACCGCGGTTCCTGGTGTGTCCGCTGTGCCGTGCGTGTGATCATTGCTTGTACAGCCCTCTCGCAGTGACCGGAGCAAGTATGGTGGGTCTGACACACCGGTGTCAATGTGTTCTTTTTTCCATTTCCAGGAGTGTATTTGTTAATAACACTATCCAGTGATGTAGATATGTTCATATTTGGTTTCTGCTAATCAATATAAAATTAAAATGAAATTAGTTTCCAAATTATTCGACGTTGAGACTACACATTCCATTTGCTATTTTTAAACAATTTAAAGAAAAATGTTTCTGACGCGCACTGCAGTTGCGGGATCCGACTGTTAACTGTGTTTTAAGCTGGGGCTATATCTTGCACTGCACACCGGAAGATTATTTAAATAAAGGCAAAGCAGCGTGATTTATTTCAGAAAAGCAGTTTGAAGGCATGGATGTTCATCGGTTGTAGCACAGGTAAGTCAAAGTGATTATTAGGGCTACAGATGATTATAGTTTATGCACTTAGGGTAAGGCGATTGTCCATTTAAATTGCATTCACATTCTGATGTTATTTAGTGTGTATGTAAGTGTGCTACATTAGAGATCCAAATATTCTGATTACATATGAAGTTTACATAGCAATATCGTTATCCCATAAAGTAGGTGAGATGAATATTGTTCATGAGGACTGCGATTAGTGCACGTAGGTGCCTGCAATGCAGGAGCTTCATATGCAGTGTAATTAGTGGTTACATACAGTCACTGTTGAGTATCGAGTTACATCGCTTACACAGTCAGGTTTAAGTCGTAAGGGTTAACTGAGAAGCTAAATTAAGATCTCTCTTTGAAAATACGAGAAGATGGTATCTGTTCTTTTGGACACGTCTGAAAGAACAGATACCATCGGTGACCATGCAACTCTCTTAGAATGACATGATAATCAAATGAAGACCCTAATCTGCCGACAGGCGTTGATATACATCAACGGGGCTAGTTGAAAATGTGTGCCCCGACCGGGACTCGAATCAACGATCTCCTGCTCACATGGCAGACGCTTTATCCATCTGAGCCACTGATGGCACAGACGATAGTGCGACTGCAGGGATTTATCCCTTACACGCTCCCCGTGAGACCCACATTCCCAACTTAGTGTCCACACACTACATTCGTAGTGCCCCTGCCCATTACACTCATGGCAAACAGTCTTACAGAGTCCCGTAAGAGTTCGGGCAATGCGTGTGCATCCAGCACGGAAGAAGAAGGTCAATGGCCGGTTAGCGTTAACTATATGAAGATGGTATCTGAATACACACGCTTTGCCCGAACTCTTACGGGACTCGGCAAGATTGTCTATCGCGAGTAATGAGTGTAATGGGAAGGGCCATTACGAAGGCAGTGTGTGGACATTAAGCTGGGAATGCGGGTCTCACGGGAAGGGATAAATCACTGCAGTCGCATTATCCTCTGTGCCCTCGGTGGCTCAGATGGATAGAGCGTCTACCATGTAAGCAGGGGATCCCAGGCTAGAGTCCCGGTCGGGGCACACATTTTCAACTGTCCCCGTTGACACCAATCATCTCTTTGAAAAGTCTCACTTAGACATTCAGTTAAATAGGAACTTATAAAATAGAAAACTTAAAAATTATCCCTCGAAGTTTGAAAAGGGTCTCCATTTGACCAGCTGTTAGAAATGTGCAATATCCAGAGCCATAGGGCATTCGGATGTGACAGCAGCCCGGTGTTGGCCTGCATGGGAACGAGAGTCCAGGCATACTTATCGGCAAGATTCCCACTGACCACATGTGACCGCTACAAGAGAGGATCGCAGTAATGCGCTCCAAGCACATCGTTACCTCTTCACATCTCCTGCTGCCATCCGAGAACAAGTAATGGGTCCACTTGTTGAAGACTAGAGGCAGGCGGACTAGGAAGTTACCTCCACAAGTGTAGACTGCTGTCAACATCACAAGACAAACTTGCGTTTGGAGTGGAACCGTTACGAGGAAAGTACTTCTGACGAATGGCGTCGCATTGTTTCCAGCGATGAATCGAGGTTCTGCGCTACCTCGGACGGCCGTTTTCGGCGAGTGTGGGGGCGACCTAGAGTTAGACGGCGTTCTTCCAATGTTTGGAGAGGCACGGCGTCTATAGAGGGGATAGGCAAAATAATGTGAACAGTGTTAGCAATGGGACGGCTGTGTTTGACGGTCAACAACACAGGTAAGGCACGTGCAGCGCTGGACTGTGCGTGTTCAGTACGGACTAGGCACCAGTGCAGGTTGTTTACGAGTAGTGCACACTTCGTACTTGCATTCAGAGGCCGAGGTCGAAGTGCAATGAAAGACCTAACAGAGTTCCAAACAGGGCAGTTTGAATGGACCCGATTAGCTGGAGCATCACTAACCACGACCGCCAATTTACTGAAGGTTTCAAGAGCAACTGTTTCAACAGTCATGACAGCCTACACAAACATGCCAAGACATCATCGTGTAAACGTAAAAGTAGGCACAAATCAAAACTAAATGACAGAGCTCGTCGTACGGTAGCATGAATTGTGTCAAAATAACAAAAAGAAAACGGCGACTAAAGTGACTGCAGAGCTCAATAGCCATCTTCGAGACCACTTATCTATCAACACTGTCCGCCGAGAACACCATGAAGCGAATATTCATGGACGAGCTGCTATGGCCGGCAGCGGTGGTCTAGCGGTTCTAGGCGCGCAGTCCGGAACCGCGCGACTGCTACGGTCGCAGGTTCGAATCCTGCCTCGGACATGGATGTGAGTGATGTCCTTAGGTTAGTTAGGTTTAAGTAGTTCTAAGTTCTAGGGGACTAATGACCACAGCAGTTGAGTCCCATAGTGCTCAGAGCCATTTTTGAGCTGCTATGCCGAAACAATTTGTGACGACAAACAACGCAAAGAAGACTAACACATGGAGTCAGGAGAATAAATCGGCTGATCAATGGAAACACGTCAAATGGTCCGACAAGCTAACGTTTTCGTTATTTTCAACATCGGGCTTGGTTTACGTCTGGAGAACGCCAAAAGAAGCCTACAATCATGATTGCTTGATTCCAGCGGTTAAGCGATGTGGGCAGCCATATCATTGTATTTTGCTTGTCCCATCATTACTCTCAAAGGCCGTGTTACAGCCAACGATTATGTGAACATTATAGGTGATCAGATGCACCCCATGATTCAAATGTTGTTCCCAAAAAAATGATGCCATATTTCAGGACAATAATGCATCCATTCACACAGCCATGACAGTACAATCGTGGTATAAGGAACATGCAATTGAACTGCAGCGTCTTCTCTGGCCACCACGGTCCCCGGACTTGAACATTATCGAACCCTATCTGTGGAGCAGATTTCCGCCTCCTTCGTCACAAGAGGAGTTAGAAGATGTTCTGATCGAGGAGGTACGTAGCACTCCACTGGAGACTATACAATCATTATATGTCCATATTCCAAGAAGAATCGCAGCTGCATTGCATGCAAATGGGGTCCAACCCCTTATTAATCCCCAAGTAAGTACATGTGTTCACTTTAATATGCCTGTCCCCTGTACTAATGGCGGCATGTTGGGGGGGAGCCATCGGGTATGGCTTCAAGTCTCTGCTGAGAGTGCTCCAACACCATAACACTGCGTCACGGACAACCCACATCCCCTACGTGTTACGTCTCATATGAGAGTATTGTGGTGTCATTTTTCAGCAGGACAATATTTGTCCCCATATGATACGTATCTCTATGAGCTGCCTGCGGAATGATGAGGTACTTTTGTGGCCAGCAAGATCCCTAGATTCTTTCCCGGTAGAACATGTCTGGGTCCCGCTCGGACGTCAAATTCATCTTAGTGCCTGCATCCAGCAACCGAATCCGTGCATGCATCCATGCTAGAGGCGGTTCAACGTGATACTGACAAGGGGCTCACACCGCCAGTTTTTTGGGTATTTGACTCCTCCCATACTATCAGAAGTCTATGTACTAACAGATCTATGTACCCACAAACTGTTATCTAACCTAAAGTCAGATGCTAATCTTTGGCTAAACAGAACCTAATCTGAATTGAGCTGTAGCTAGTCTGAACACAACTTGTCTTTATATTAAATATGCAACTGAAGTAAAGCAATTATCTTGAAACGTCCCCTTTGAAAAAATTTATACAAGACTGTGCTTAAACTGACACACAATATTTTTTTAGCGCAACGCAATCTGACTTTCAATAATCCCTACAAAAGAATGGCCCTGACTAACATTAACCTATACCTTTCACAAATCACTTACCTCACAAAAATCTTCGTTACTCGAACTACTGCAATACAGCGAGCACCACTACTGCCAGCTAAATAAAAGATTCTAACTACGGAAGGCACTAACTACTGATAGGTATAGTTAGCAAATGAAAGATTTTAATAGAGAACAAACAGTGTATTTACCTTAATAGTCAAAATATATATGACAGTTCATGACATCCAGTCTTACAAATTACAAAACTCCGCCATCTCTCTCCCCACGTCCACCACTGCTGGCGGCTCACCTCCAACTGCGCAACGCTACGCGCTGTTAGCATCCAGCTGCCGCTGCCCAACACTACAATGGCAGACAACAATGCAGACTAAACACAGACTGCACACGGCACAGCCAGTGATTTTTTCATACCGAGCGCTATGTGGCGTTACCAATAAGAAAACCTAAACAGCCTACTTACAATCTGGCCCTAATCAAAATTTCCACTTACCTCGCGTCTTGGCAACATTGTTGCAGGTCTCTTAAAAGCACAACAGCAAACAATAAGCAGGTAGCGGATAAGCTAGATTTCTTTTTTAAATAAAATTTCCAAACAGTATTCAAAAAGTTGCATACAATATGGTCCAATGTGGTAATGCGTAGCGATAAACCTTCTTTAAACGGTGGAATGGGGAGAGTAACTATTCTCTTGAAGTGAAATTCCAAGACAATAGTTTTAGAATTAAATATATATATTCAAAAAATGGAATAAAACTTCTCGTAATCATCACCCGTAACATTAATCTGAACAACTCAATGCTGAACAAAGTGAACAATAATTTAAAAAGTGTATATGTTAATAGAGAATGTCCATAAAAGCCAAACAGCACAATCAGTTGATACGTTAATGCATGACTGAGGGAAGTAGGGTGGTCTTCGTCTCAGCTCTGAGCAACTGAACAAAGATAACTAGCTGACAATAATCATTGCGACAAACTAGCTGCGCAGTACTCCAGTCTTACCTCAGACTTCTTTCCTTCCAACAAAAAAAATCTTCAAAACTTGTTTCATTTCGCCTTTCAATACATACATCATATTCATCCTTGCTGTCCATTACAATAAATCTTTCTTCATCTAATATATACAATCACAAGTCGATACAGCACTACTGAATACGTCCATCACCTGCCACACGTCAACTAAGAATGTATCAGACTGCGCAGAGGCAAAGACTGTGCCACAACAAGACCAAGGATTATTTAACAGTAACATAACTTGTTTGTCTGACGTGAACATCGATAACTTTCAAAAATTAAAATGACATGCCAACCTTACAAAATTTTATTCGTTTCCTTCTCGCTTTCTGGGTGCTTTACTTTTTTTTCAGGCAGTGTATATTCTAAGTAACTTCGAGATATTTAAAATGATTACTGACACGTGAGACTTCAGCTGGTTGACATGAGGCGTAGAGATGACGAAATATTAGTTACATTTCCAAGTAGTATGTTGCCACAGAAAATGTGCGTAATATTAGTACCTTCTCAGGAGTTTTGTTTGGTTTAGGGGTGCAATTTCACTCATCATAGATGCTCACAAAATGTGCCATGAATAAAACTGTTTATTTGTCCAAATCATAAAACGCAACTAGCTTCTTGTGACTCTATCATAGAGAAGTTTAAGTCTACTAATACTTACTCCAGGAACTGGAAATACATCTAAAACACACAACACTGTACATTCAAAGAGAATTGACGGTTCCAGTAAACAAATTGCAACATTAACCATTGGAAATTTTTTTTATGTAACAATGTATCACAGCAAGGGGTATGTCTGAAAAGCATGCATTACCATAATAAATTTCTCATCTCCGACTATATCTATCAAAATGTAAATAATATTTGCAAAATTTTGGTGTTCTTTTGCAGCTTTTTTTTCCATTTCCAACACAGAGCATGGCACGTTGTTGTAGAGCTCTGTGCTTTTCAGCCAAATATGCCAAGAGGTTGGGAGTGCTTCGGATGGAATCCCAGCTGGCAATGTTTAGGGAGGGATATTCAGTTCCGGTATCCGCCTCCCAAAAGCCTTCGCCCGTCTGGGGGACTGGAACAATTGTTTTCCCTGTCCGTGGCAAACGCTAAAATTGTGCGCGTGTGGGATACATATTAACTTCAATTCTGGAAAAATTGTGCCCATTGTTCTAGGCAAGGATACAAACTTTATGCGTGCTAACTGACAAAAAATACATCATTAGTTCACGACGAAGTGCTAATGGATACGTTAACCAATATGTGTCATTTTGTTATAGTGTAATTGAAAAATTTCCATTAACAGATCCTACAAGTAGGTTAAATTTCAAAGATTGCGTTCACCAGAAGTGTTCCCCGTTCGGCTATGCTGTTATGGAACAAAACTAAAAACTAAAGGGTTTAAATCGTCATCTTCTGAGATCAGAAGATAGATTCATCAAGACTGTGATTGGACAATCCCCAGGAGGAAAAACAATACCAGGACGGCCAAGAATGAAATTTGTAGGTGGTGTCGAAAAGAACTGAAGAACTTTTTAAATTACTAGTTTGTGAGAACATGTAAAAAATGAGAAGAATATTGGTGAGTCTGTAGCAGAAACTGTGGTGTCACCGCCAGACACCACACTTGCTAGGTGGTAGTCTTTAAATCGGCCGCGGTCCGTTAGTATAAGTCGGACCCGCGTGTCGCCACTATCAGTGATTGCAGACCGAGGGGCGCCATACGGCAGGTCTAGTCTAGAGAGACTCCCTAGCACTCGCCTCAGTTGTACAGCCGACTTTGCTAGCGATGGTTCACTGTATACATACGCTCTCATTTGCAGAGATGGCAGTTTAGCATAGCCTTCAGATACGTCATTTGGTACGACCTAGAAAGGCGCCATATTCAGTTACTATGATCTAAACAGATAATATTGTTAATCATGTACCGTCAAGAACGACGTTCACCATTAATGGATTAAAGTTAAGTAACAAACTAATTACGTCCCCTTTCTGAATATTCATTCTTTGTCATGTTCCAGACCTCACGTCAGTGTAGTTCTTCCCTCCACAGCCAGCCTGCGTGAGCTAAGACGCGTGCATTTCGACCCCCATTCGTAACACGGTGTTGGCTCTTCTGCCAACACAATAGAAACTTTTCATACTTTGTAATTGTGTTTTTAATAAACGTAGTCATTATTATTTAAGCATCGTCTATCGAATTACACAATAATAAAACTACTGATCAAGATAAAGATAATGACAAGAAAGTTATTAGTTATAGAAAACTAAGTATATTTACAGCAGGAAAGCCTGCCTGCCACTCTACAGAGTGAAAGAAAGCTGACCGTAAATGAATAAGCAATATAAAACAGACTGTACCAGTGTCATCAGATTGGAACGAAGCGAAATCAACTTCAAAGGAAATAACATGAACGCTTAAAACAAGGGCACTTTTGAACGAAAGTGAAAAGTCATGTCCGATCGACAAGAGAGAGAACAGGGGAAATAACGTTCTCGCTCAAATGTGCGGTGCAAAGCTACATTCAGAGACAACGAGCTCCAATACGCGTTTCACTGTGCAAACAGTTGCAGTGTAACGAAAACTTTATATGAGTAATGGGAGAAACAGTCTATCAAATTGTACAATACAATGTGAAGAGTACAAAGCAAAGCAGCACAAAGATGATACAGCTGATAGCAAAGCAGTATTATGTTGGCCAGAAGATGATATTACGTCATCATAGCACTCAACGAAGCCACAGACCTAACCACTGCAACAAATGATTTTGATCTGTTTCATCCCAAACAGATTGTGACGCACAAAAACAAAATTGCCGCAGCCTTGTAAACGACATAGGAGCTTCTTTTTTTTTGTGTCCACATAAGTGCTAGTAACTGCAACACCTGCAGCAAAATTTTATTTCTTTATATTTCGATGCCAATCTTCCTTGTCGAAGAGACAAAATGCCAGTGCATTTTTTCCTACTCAGGATTCTTTACCTGATAAAGTAAATTAAACAAGCCGTAGGAGTTGTTCAGTAGCTGAAAGAGAAAGGAAGCCGCTATCAGAGACATGCAACGCGTATTATATCATACTACATTTTACATCAGACGGTGTTGAAGCGTACCTGCAAGAACGTCCTTCTCGATAGCATGTACAGTTTTGCCACTCTGATTTGTAGCGGTTCCCTCGTCTGAGACATGAGAATCGCCACTGCCTTCTTGAATCTACGGCAGCCGTTCTCCCAGCCGCTGGAATATATCGAGGTGAACAGCCGGTCGCTCTGGAATGAGTAAAGTAACAGTGATGAGGGCTCTAACCGTAATTGTGCACGAAACTTTAACACAAATGCTGGGCGAAGAAAAATTCGCCCACTCGGTCTTCGCAGTGTGATTCCTAACATACTAGCAAAACAAAAATTTCTCTCACAAAATTTCGTCCAGCTCATATTTCGGGCCAACGGCCTTGCCGTGAGATCATCGAAGTTAAGCGCTGTCGGGCGTGGTCGGCTCTTGGACAGGTGACCATCCAGGTCGCCATGCGTTCTTGCCATTTTTCGGGGTGCACTCAGCCTCGTGATGCCAATTGAGGAGCTAATCCACCGAATAGTAGCGTCTTCGGCCAAGAATACCATCATAACGACCGGGAGTGCGATGTGCTGACACCATGCCCCTCCTATCCGCATCCTCCACTAAGGATGACACGGCGGTCGGATGGTCCCGATGGACCACTTGTGGCCTATAGACGGAGTGGTTCATATTTCGGGCACTAAACTGACGTTAAAGATTGACAATTTGCCAACACTGTAATAACGTGTATGGTAACTATACTCCATTCCTCATAAGAATAAACCTCGTGTAAACGTTACACCATGTATTCTTCCGCGTTTTCTGGAATCTTATTGGATTTTATTTCACGTGGAGCCGAAGCCAACCTGTCTCGAGTACAGTCAAGTACGATAACGAGGATACGTTTTATGCAGTGCGTTACGCATACATCGACTCAGCGATAATATGGGACAACTGCTTTACCGGCGCATTTAGCTTGGAAAGCGCTGGCGAGACATCTGGTCCAACTAACCTGGAGTGATGTGAACAATTGTAGTAAAGACGTAAAAAGAGACGAGTAGAGAACAATATAGCCTGGAATGTCTTATTAATTTTGGAAAAGAAGGAAATAATGGTAAAGCTCAGGCGATATGCTTCTTAGGTCATCAGAAGGAAAACTTGCTCTCGATCTTAGCTAACGTAGTACTGTAATTAAAACGAGAGTAATGAAAATTCCTGACTTTAGCAAGAGTAATTTTTCTGCATGAGCTATGTGCGCTGTAAATGAGCACTGCTGGGATTTCACCATGTAGTTAAGTATTGAAGCCACTGATGGCATTACAGTCAAAAAATGGCTCTGAGCAATATGGGACTTAACATCTAAGGTCATCAGTCCCCTAGAACTTAGAACTACTTAATCCTAACTAACCTAAGGACACCACTCACATCCATGCCCAAGGGAGGATTCGAACCTGCGACCGTAGCAGTCGCGCGGTTCCGGACTGAAGCGCCTGTTCCAGAGGTTGCCCCTCAGACTGCAAGATCTGGGTAGTCGCACAGGGTGGGCTTACTGGTAGTTGGGAGCTCCAATGTCAGGCGCGTAATGGGGCCCCTTAGGGATGTGGCAGAGAGGGGAAGAAAACCAATGTGCACTCCGTGTGCATACCGGGGGGAGTCATTCCAGATGTGGAAAGGGTCCTTATGGTTGCCATGAAGGGTACAGGGTGCACCCATCTGCAGGTGGTCACTCATGTCGGCACCAATGATGTGTGTCGCTATGGATCGGAGGAAATCCTCTCTGGCTTCCGGCGGCTATCTGATTTGGTGAAGACTGCCAGTCTCGCTAGCGGGATGAAAGCAGAGCTCACTATCTGCAGCATCGTCGACAGGACTGACTGCGGACCTTTGGTACAGAGCCGAGTGGAGGGTCTGAATCAGAGGCTGAGACGTTTCTGCGACCGTGTGGGCTGCAGATTCCTCGACTTGCGCCATAGGGTGGTGGGGTTTCGGGTTCCGCTGGATAGGTCAAGAGTCCACTACACGCAGCAAGCGGCTACACGGGTAGTAGGGGCTGTGTGGCGTGGACTGGGCGGTTTTTTATGTTAGATGGCCTCGGGCAAGTACAGAAAGGGCAACAGCTTCAAAGGGTGCGGGACAAAGTCAGGACATGTGGGGACCAAGCAGCAATCGGTATTGTAATTGTAAACTGTCGAAACTGCATTGGTAAAGTACCGGAACTTCAAGCGCTGAGTAGAAAGCACCGAAGCTGAAATCGTTATAGGTACAGAAAGCTGGCTGAAGCCAGAGATAAATTCAGCCGAAATTTTTACAAAGGCACAGATGGTGTTTAGAAAGGATAGATTGCATGCAACCGGTGGTGGCGTGTTTGTCGCTGGTAGTAGTAGATTATCCTGTAGTGAAGTAGAAGTGGATAGTTTCTGCGAAATATTATGGGTGGAGGTTACACTCAACAACCGAGCTAGGTTAATAATTGGCTCCCTTTACCGATCTCCCGACTCAGCAGCATTTGTGGCAGAACAGCTGCGAGAAAATTTGGAATACATTTCACATAAATTTTCTCAGCTTATTATAGTCTTAGGTGGAGATTTCAGTTTACCAGATATAGACTGGGATACTCAGATGTTTAGGAAGGGTGGTAGGGACAAAGCATCGAGTGACATTATACTGAGTGTACTATCCGAAAATTACCTCGAGCAATTAAACAGAGAACCGACTCGTGGAGATAACATCTTGGACCTACTCATAACAAACAGACCCGAACTTTTCGACTCTGTAAGTGCAGAACAGGGAATCAGTGATCATGAGGCCGTTGCAGCATCCCTGAATATGGAAGTTAATAGGAATATAAAAAAAGGGAGGAAGGTTTATCTGTTTAGCAAGAGTAATAGAAGGCAGATTTCAGACTACGTAACAGATCAAAACGAAAATTTCTGTTCCGACACTGAAAATGTTGACTGTTTATGGAAAAAGTTTAAGGCAATTGTAAATGCCTTTTAGACAGATACGTGCCGAGTAAAACTGTGAGGGACGGGAAAAACCCACCGTGGTTCAACAACAAAGTTAGGAAACTACTGCGAAAGCAAAGAGAGCTTCACTCCAAGTTTAAACGCAGCCAAAACCTCTCAGACAAACAGAACCTAAACGATGTCAAAGTTAGCGTAAGGAGGGCTATGCGTGACGCGTTCAGTGAATTCGAAAGTAAAATTCTATGTACCGACTTGACAGAAAATCCTAGGAAGTTCTGGTCTTACGTTAAATCAGTAAGTGGCTCGAAACTGCATATCCAGACACTCCGCGACGATGATGGCTTTGAAACAGAGGATGACACGCGTAAAGCTGAAATACTAAACACCTTTTTCCAAAGCTGTTTCACAGAGGAACACCGCACTGCAGTTCCTTCTCTAAATCCTCGCACAAACGAAAAAATGGCTGACATCGAAATAAGTGTCCAAGGAATAGAAAAGCAATTGAAATCACTCAACAGAGGAAAGTCCACTGGACTTGACAGAATACCAATTCGATTCTACACAGAGTACGTGAAATAACTTGCCCCCCTTCTAACAGCCGTGTACCGCAAGTCTCTAGAGGAACGGAAGGTTCCAAATGATTGGAAAAGAGCACAGGTAGTCCCAGTCTTCAAAACGGGTCGTCGAGCAGATGCGCAAAACTATAGACCTATATCTCTGACGTCGATCTGTTGTAGAATTTTAGAACATGTTTTTTGCTCAAGTATCATGTCGTTTTTGGAAACCAAGAATCTACTCTGTAGGAATCAACATGGATTCCGGAAACAGCGATCGTGTGAGAGACAACTCGCTTTATTTGTTCATGAGACCCAGAAATTATTAGATACAGGCTGCCAGGTAGATGCTATTTTCCTAGACTTCCGGAAGGCGTTCGATACAGTTCCGCACTGTCGCCTGATAAACAAAGTAAGAGCCTACAGAATATCAGACCAGCTGTGTGGCTGGATTGAAGAGTTTTTAGCAAACAGAACACAGCATGTTGTTCTCAATGGAGAGACGTCTACAGACGTTAAAGTAACGTCTGGCGTGCCTCAGGGGAGTGTTATGGGACCATTGCTTTTTACAATATATATATAAATGACCTAGTAGATAGTGTCGGAAGTTCCATGCGGCTTTTCGCGGATGATGCTGTAGTATACAGAGAAGTTGCAGCATTAGAAAATTGTAGCGAAATGCAGGAAGATCTGCAGCGGATAGGCACTTGGTGTAGGGAGTGGCAACTGACCCTGAAACGTCCCCTTTGAACAATTTATACACGACTGTGCTTAAACTGACACACAATAATTTTTGGCGCAACGCAATCTGACTATCAAAAATCCCTACAAAAGAATGGCCCTGACTAACATTAACCTATACCTTTCACAAATCACTTACCTCACAAAAATCTTCGTTACTCGAGCTACTGCAATACAGTGAGCGCCACTACTGCCAGCTAAATAAAATATTCAAACTACTGAAGGCACTAACTACTGACAGGCATAGTTAGCAAATGAAAGATTTTAATACAGAACAGACAATGTATTTACCTTAATAGTCATAATATATAAATCAGTTCGTGACACCAATTCTTACAAATTTTAAAACTCCGCCATCTCTCTCCCCACGTCCACCACTGCTGGCGGCTCACCTCCAACTGTGCAACGCTACGCGCTGTTAGCATCCAGCTGCCGCTGCCCAACACTACAATGGCGAGTATTACAACAATGCCAACCAGCCACAGACTGCACACGGCACAGCCAGTGATTTTCATACAGAGCGCTACGTGGCGGCGGCGTTACCAATTAAAAAAAACCTAAACATCCTACTTACATAGCCCCCATGCTCCCCACAAAAAAATTTACAAATTGTTTTGGGCAGTGGCCAATACAGATTTGAAATATTTTTTCATAATTACAATAACAAAGAAATGAAATGCACACACTTATCGATACAATGTTGGTCAAAAGCTAAAATTTTCTCACAGTCCATAAAGACAGTCCTGATCATTCATCAAAGCAAAATTGTAGTGTTTTTCTCAAAGTCTGAGTAGTAAAAGAAAATGCACTTGGAATAGTGGATTTCTAAGCAGTCTTGAAGAAGTAGTGTTGTCTTTCCAACGGACAAACATTGCTGACTCTTGACATGCAGACAGGTAATGGGCCACAGCAGAGTCAGTCAACGTTGAAGACTATCGGTAGGTAGGTCATCACAGAGCAGACCTACTGTAGTCCTGGTAGAGATTACTATTGGTGGGCCACCAGGGAACCGCCGAAACGACGTAACAATGACCGATATGCGACCCCCCGACACGATGATTTTGACTATAAGCTGTTCATTACTACACGTAAATTCAAAACATTTAAGAATTCTGGCAACGACATTCATCCACAAGCGTGGCTCCATCAATTCTCTCATTGTTTTCCTCCCAACTGGTCACTAGAGCACAGATTAGAATTTATGTGTGGCTATTTAGAGAATGAACCAGCTGTAAGAATGCGATCGGTCATTCACGATTGCCACAGTGAAGGAGAATTTTACCATGCCTTCCTCTCAGCATATTGGTCCCAAGCCATACAAGACCGAGTAAAACATAGCATCATAATGATGAAACATTTCGAACAATCTGAATTTTCCAGTCTTGTCAAATATTTTGAAGACATGTTACATAAGAATCAGTATCTTTCAAACCCATACAGCCCCTCAGAACTCCTCCGCATTTGCTTAATCAAATTACCTGAACATTTACGACAGATTATTTTAGCAGGACGATGCAAAGACGACATTGAAGCTTTTCAGGGACTGTTACAAGAACTGGAAATTGACACTGACAATCGAACGCGAAAACAGGAACACAACAATTACAGGTCACACCTGTCACAATTCCGCGATGACAGAAATAATACACGACAAGGCTATTCGTACAACGTAAATCGTGACCAGAACGGACCGCAATTCAGATCTGCTGTTTGGTCACGCATGCTTCGTAACCATAAAATCAAATCTGTTTTTATTTCATTGTACTCACCACATTGTAACCCGTCTGAACGGATTATGAAAGAAATCAATAAGCTTTGCAGACTTTATTGTCACAGAAAACATCAGCATTGGGACAGATATTTACACTTATTTCAAAACGTGCTGAATGAAATGCCTCATGACTCCACTGCTTTACCACCTGTTCTTGTACTGAAGAATAAAGAACCACCAAACAGAATCAGAGAGCTTGTACCTTTTCCGAATACACGTAAACTTCGACACAAAGACATAATTGATTTGGCTATTAAAAATATAAATTCTGCTGCAGACAAAAGGAAAAAATTACACGGTAAAGCAAATGCAAAGAAATTATATATTGGTCAGAAAGTTCTCATTAAAGCTCATCCATTGTCACATAAGAAGAAACACTTGAGTCACAAATTCTTTCTAGTTTACAATGGACCTTACAGAATCCGACGTATACCACATGATAATTGCGTTGAAGTTGAAACTCTGCGTACTAGGAAGAGTAAAGGTTTACACCACATTTCACATGTAAAACCGTTTATTGAAAGATAATCTGCTTTTTAACTTTGTATTTGCCATATAACATTTCACTTCACATTTCTAGTATGCTTTGTCACACTTAGAAATTGTTAACATGCAACAATGTTTTGAACTTTACTATCCAGTCTAGAACCTACGGAACATATTTAGACAGTATTTACGAGTGCATTGTTATAGTGAACAGACATCACTGTGTTATTTCGTGTGTACATTCTTGCTTGTTAGTTTCACGATTACGTAACGATTATAAGGCTCACATACTTAGAACATTTACCAGTATTGCTAATGAGATTTTAATGCAACATTTTGGTTTACTTGAAAATACATTCTGGATTTAAAGTACTTTCTGTGAGATACCAGATGATACAGTGGTTAGTTTATGTGACAGCTACACGATTTTATCACGACGCTACTAATGAGTGACAATTTACAATGTTGCTTTTGCAGTTTATCTGTTTTATATCTGCAGTTTTTCTGAATAATTCTGGAAAGTAAAACATGTTTTACTAGTAACTTTTGTGGTATAGCTACAATGAGACAGCCTTTTCTGTAGCACAACAATACGTTACAGTACAGTACTTACTTCATCACGGCAATAAGCGTAGTAACTACGATATCTATACGCAAAGCATTTCACTTTTGTTTATCATGAGGTAAGTACATTGACTTCTGCAGAACTTAGTTTTCGGAGGACGATAACTACGACACTTCCACAGAGATTATCTTACAACAAGACGCACAGTTTAGCGCTACCCTTACACGTATTTGAGTGATTAATTTTGTACTTAAACATTTGTTCTTAAAGATATTTGAAGTACAATGATACAAAGGTTTTCCATGATACATTTCATTCCATTGCTGTAATCTGCAACACCTGAGGATATAATTACATTAATCCTCAGGGGGGTACACGCCTACTTTGTGTACCATGTGTTTGGCAAGCACAAGGAGCCCTAGCTAATATGGTATTTGCTTATACAACATTACACATCGGTACCATATTTCTCTAACACATAAATTACACAGCTATCTGGTTATTTAACTGAGAGAGACAAACATTTATTTTACTTCATAAGTGACAGATGTTTACGTAATTGCACCGTTGGATAACTTCACACTTATGAAATTGTATTTTGTCTGTGCTTTGTGAACAGTTCATATTTTTTCGGAACCATTGTGATATTATGATAGCTTTGAATGATGTATTTGGTATGGGATCATGATTTTTAAAGTACGTTTGAGGCAGATGACACTTTTGACATGAGCAGGGAATTTTTGTAGGTTTTGAAATTATTGGAGGAAGCTACGACGATTTTGAGAGTTGACTGAGGTGTTATGATTACGATGACTATGTGTATTATGCTGCTGAGGTATGTTTATGATCAATAAGCTGATGCTATATGAGGAATTTGATTATGCTACTTATTTGTTATGATGAAATATTGAAGAAGTGTCGACGAATAAGGTAAGGAATATTGAGTAGTGGTTAGGGACTCTGGTTTGTGAATAAGGTGGTTGGAAACCAAGAATCGTACTTTAAGAGATGAAATGTGTATAAATGCATGAATGTATTACAATGGCGACGGAACTTTTTTGGACACTGTTATATCAATAGGATTTTGTTTTTACAGATTTGTAACGCAAATTCTTGAGCTGTGAAATTTTTTATATGAGACTGTCACTGTAGCGGAAATTGCTGTCGTAAATATTTCGGTAAGAGAGGTAAGTGACTTTGACGTAATGTGTTTTGGGCGCCCAGCTGAGAGGTAGTCGTCTGACAAAAGAAAACCATTAGGTAAAAGAAAAAAGGAGACCATTAACCTCGCTATTGACATTCGTTTGTAGAAAGCGTCGCAAATACGACACGCCCAAACTTGAAAACATATGATTACACTGAGAAGCTCTTAATTTATGATATTTACTGAAATGAAATGATGAGAAACATTTTATATCTATTGTCTTTCTAGATGAGAGATTGCTCATTTTGTTTAATATCCAGTTTCTAGCTGCACTCTAGCATTGGTTAAAGTAAAATTTTATAGATGTACTAATATAAATATTTTATGCCTACAGACCCAGTAAAGAATAACTTCGTGATATACTTCCAAAAAAATGAGGGAGCACAAAAAGACATTGCCCTTCACAGGAACTGCATACATAATTTTCTTTTCAAGTACTTGGTAATTTATTTCATTGAATCAGTAGTGGTGCACCATCTTAATTACATAGACATTAAGATGTGAATATACATTTCCCTTATCTGCGTTGTTGTCATCAGTGTACTATTTTTTCTGCTTGTGGGTTTGTCATGTTTAAATATAAGTTATTACATTTATTGCTGCTTGCTTTGGTTACCTGCACCTTTTTTTTCATTGCTGTTTGTATTAATTTGTTTCGTGATCCTGCTTTGCCTCGTCCCTTAGTTAAGCATCTGAGCTCAGTAGATTTAAGTTAGCTTAAGAGGGGGTAGCCTATATAAGAGAATGAGTTGCTATGGATTTGAAGAAATGCACTGAGAGGTTATATGAGAAAAGTACAGAAAGCAGGTATAGATAGGACTTTTTGGAAATAATGAAGAACGAAGGGAGATCTCCAAGAAGTAAAGAAAGTTTTGTTTGCAAAATACTGCAGTAAAACAAACCCTGCCCTTTCCTTGTTGTGTTTGTGTACACTTGTGTATTTATGTTCTTCCTGTCTTTATATGTTTATCTGATAAGACTTATGTTGCAGAATTTTTCTAATACTAAGCGACATTCACTATGATGAGGAATACTGTTATCCTCAAATATAATTTGAATTAATAACATGTTATTTACTTTGTAAAGATGTTTACACATTATTTATTCTGTTTTGTTCTAATGCTCATGTGTGAAGTTCATGTTTCAAAAGTTATTCTGATCTTTTATGTATGTACTTATAATTTTTGTAACACTGATGTATGTGCTATTTCGATTCTTTTGTAAAGCCTGTACTACTGCAAATGTTATCTGTATTGTTATATTCTTTAAAGATGTATTTTGTACCTTTGTTATTGTATTCTTATGTTATAAAATTGTAATTGACACCAGTTCATCAAATTAAGTAACTTGTAAATTACATTTCACTGCACACGTTTCTGTTGGTCATAGTATATGGACAATATGTGAGAAGTAGGGACTAATAATGTTTGCATGTGTGTTAATAATTCAGTAAGGGACTGGATAACAGCATTGCTGGTTCTAAGGACATTTCAAAAACAATTTTTGTGAGTGCACAAGTGGTGGTTATGGACTTGCTATATTATCTGCAAGACTCTTCAATGGTGATTGTGCACCTGCACAGTCAAACAGATGGCTGCTGGCCATCTCTACAAGGACTACAGTGGGTCTACACATTTGATGACCCACCAATACCATTATTTCTACAAGGACTACAGTGGGTCTACACCTTTGATGACCCACCAATACCATTATTTCTACAAGGTCTACAGTGGGTCTGCATCTCTGGTGGCCCACCATTACCGTAATCTCTACCAGGACTACAAGGGGTCTACTCTGTGATGACCTACCTACCAATAATCTTCAAAACTTCGACTGACTCTGCTGTGGGTTTGCTCTATTGTGGCCCATTACCTGTCTGCATGTCAAGAGTCAGCACTGTCTTTCCGTTGGAAGGACAACATTACTTCTTCAAGACTGCATGGAAATCCACTACTTCCGTGTGCATTTTCTTTTACTACTCAGACTTTGAGAAAAACACGGCAATTTTACTTTGATGAATGATCAGGACTGTCTTTATGGACTGTGAGAAAATTTTAACTTTTGACCAACATTGTACCGATAAGTGTGTGCATTTCATTACTTTGTCATTGTAATTATGAAAAATTTTTTCAAATCTGTATTGGCCACTGCCCAAAACAATTTCTAAATTTTTTTGTGGGGAGCATGGGGGCTATGTAAGTAGGCTGTTTAGGTTTTTTTATTGGTAACGCCGCCGCCACATAGCGCTCTGTATAAAAATCACTGGCTGTGCCATGTGCAGTCTGTGGCTGGTTTGCATTGTTGTCTGCCATTGTAGTTTTGAGCAGCGGCAGCTGGTTGCTAACAGCGCGTAGCGTTGCGCAGTTGGAGGTGAGGCGCCCAGTGGTGGACGTGGGGAGAGAGATGGCGGAGTTTTGTAATTTGTAAGACTGGATGTCATGAACTATCATATATATTTTGACTAATAAGGTAAATACACTGTTTGTTCTCTATTAAAATCTTTCATTTTGCTAACTATACCTATCAGTAGTTAGTGCCTTCCATAGTTTGAATCTTTTATTTAGCTGGCAGTAGTGGTGCTCGCTGTATTGCAGTAGTTCGAGTAACGAAGACTTTTTGTGAGGTAAGTGATTTGTGAAAGGTATAGGTTAATGTTAGTCAGGGCCATTCTTTCGTAGGGATTTTAGGAAGTCAGATTGCGTTGCGCTAAAAATAATATGTGTCAGTTTAGGCACAGTCGTGAATAAATTTTTCTAAGGGGACGTTTCAACCCTTAACATAGACAAATGTAATGTACTGCGAATACATAGAAAGAAGGATCCTTTATTGTATGATTATATGATCGCGGAACAAACACTGGTAGCAGTTACTTCTGTTAAATATCTGGGAGTATGCATGCGGAACGATTTGAAATGGAATGATCATATAAAATTAATTAGTGGTAAGGCGGGTACCAGGTTGAGATTCATTGGGAGAGTCCTTAGAAAATGTAGTCCATCAACAAAGGAGGTGGCTTACAAAACAATCGTTCGACCTATACTTGAGTATTGCTCATCAGTGTGGGATCCGTACCAGATCGGGTTGACGGAGGAGATAGAGAAGATCCGAAGAAGAGTGGTGCGTTTCGTCACAGGGTTATTTGGTAACCGTGATAGCATTACGGAGATGTTTAGAAAACTCAAGTGGCGGACGCTGCAAGAGAGGCGCTCTGCATCGCGGTGTAGCTTGCTCGCCAGGTTTCGAGAGGGTGCGTTTCTGGATGAGGTATCGAATATATTGCTTCCCCCTACTTATACCTCCCGTGGAGATCACGAATGTAAAATTAGAGAGATTCGAGCGCGCACGGAGGCTTTCAGACAGTCGTTCTTCCCGCGAACAATACGCGACTGGAACAGAAAAGGGAGGTAATGTCAGTGACACGTAAAGTGCCCTCCGCCACACACCGATGGGTGGCTTGCGGAGTATGAATGTAGATGTAGATGAACCGCTTGGGCACCGTGGCCGGCCATTTAGTCAGTCATCTGGTAATCTCTGAATTTCTTCCATACCGGACTCTGAGGAAAGCGATACATTTCAGTACTGCTACGCTGATAATGAGGCGATCAACAACAGAATCCCAAGCCACCAAAAAATCATCCACATTCCCTCCTCCTTCTCTTTTAAGGCATGCTGTTCTGCATTTCGCCATCGTTCGGCAGTCACATGTCACAAAGGTTTGTGCATTAACAAGTTTGGCGGCTTAAATTCCTTGTTATTTATCGCGACAAAACCCTTAATTTGGCTCCAGATCAACTCTATTCGGTTCAGATAGCAGCGGTACGGCGACAACCGTAAAAGTGCAGCATTTGCAACGGTGTGCTCGACGCCGTGAAAATTGTTTTCCGTGTTTCTACGACGCTTATCAGTCTAACTCGTGTGAGACCACATCTGCCCTGTAGGACAGTGGGCATTTTCAAACAAAAAGTATTTGATTTTTCATTTTCTTCCACAAAATTTAATTGTGTAATGTTTTCTTGACTTCAAAATTTGTAACAACATTTTATAATATACCGATGATTATGAAAGTGTACTTGCAATGAAAACCAGAATTCTACGTGTGATATGTAATTAGAAACGTGATGGTTCAAATGGCTCTAAGCACTATGGGACATAACATCCGAGGTCATCAGTACCCTAGACTTAGAACTACGTAAACCTAACTAACCTAAGGACATAACACACGTCCATGCCCGACGCAGGATTCGAACCTGCGACCGCAGCAGCCGCGTGGTTCCGGACTGAAGCGCCTAGAACCGCTCGGCGACATCGGCCGACTAGAAACCTGAAGACGTGCATTTATATTCAAAAAATGGTGGTTATGTAAGATTTAAATACCACATATTGATAAATTTCGTATTTAAATGATTTAGGTATTCAAATGGAACAAAAAAATTGTCGATTACAGCTGGTTCGAAACCTCGCCCGTTCGTCCGCTTGAGTATCACGCAACGTCGTCGCCACTTACACCAACCATACAATTATACTTGCACTTGTTATGTTTGTTGCATTATATATATCAATAAATATCGAAACTCATTTTTCTGTGTAATGTTGTGAAAAACGTTAAGACAAGTTTTTTCTAGCCATTAGCGGTTTTCAGCGCCCGTGTTTCGCTACGAAGCAGGAAGCAGTATTAACCGTTTTAACAGTGCGTGTTAACAACAAGACAACAGAGCACAAGTAACGTTTACGGAGACTGTGACCATACGCGACTTTTTAAATAAAAATTATGTAGCTAAAATATGTTTAAGAAAAACGTTGATGGCTGTTAATACATTAGAATGTCTTAACGTTTCACATACAGTGACATAGTAATAAATTATTTAATACATAAGTTGGGCCTACTTCCAAGAGCGGAACAATGCCAGCACACGAGAGCTATGGCTGCTGACCAATCATTGCGTTTGTGTTTGTTTACATCTGGTTTATTCTTATGATGAACAGAGTATACCTCTGTCAGGATATGGACGTCGTGCTGTGCAGTTGGTGCAGTGAACAACATTTTGGGTTAATATGCACGAGGTCGAGGGTTTGATTCTGGCTCGAGGTTTACTTGTTTTTATTTGCTAGAAGTAGTCTGCTTGGTATAGTATCTGGCGTCTTACATCTACATCTACATCTACATCTACATCTACATGACTACTCTGCAATTCACATTTAAGTGCTTGGCAGAGGGTTCATCGAACCACAATCATACTATCTCTCTACTATTCCACTCCCGAACAGCGAGCGGGAAAAACGAACACCTAAACTTTTCTGTTCGAGCTCTGATTTCTCTTATTTTATTTTGATGATCATTCCTACCTATGTAGGTTGGGCTCAACAAAATATTTTCGCATTCGGAAGAGAAAGTTGGTGACTGAAATTTCGTAAAAAGGCCTCGCCGCGACGAAAAACGTCTATGCTGTAATGACTTCCATCCCAACTCGTGTATCATATCTGCCACACTCTCTCCCCTATAACGCGATAATACAAAACGAGCTGCCCTTCTTTGCACCCTCTCGATGTCCTCCGTCAATCCCACCTGGTAAGGATCCCACACCGCGCAGCAATATTCTAACAGAGGACGAACGAGTGTAGTGTAAGCTGTCTCTTTAGTGGACTTGTTGCATCTTCTAAGTGTCCTGCCAATGAAACGCAACCTTCGGCTCGCCTTCCCGACAATAATATCTATGTGGTCCTTCCAACTGAAGTTGTTCGTAATTTTAACACCCAGGTACTTAGTTGAATTGACAGCCTTGAGAATTGTACTATTTATCGAGTAATCGAATTCCAACGGATTTCTTTTGGAACTCATGTGAATCATCTCACACTTTTCGTTATTTAGCGTCAACTGCCACCTGACACACCATACAGCAATCTTTTCTAAATCACTTTGCAGCTGATACTGGTCTTCGGATGACCTTACTAGACGGTAAATTACAGCATCATCTGCGAACAGTCTAAGAGAACTGCTCAGATTGTCACCCAGGTCATTTATATAGATCAGGAACAGTAGAGGTCCCAGGACGCTTCCCTGGGGAACACCTGATATCACGTCAGTTTTACTCGATGATTTGCCGTCTATTACTACGAACTGCGACCTTCCTGACAGGAAATCACGAATCCAGTCGCACAACTGAGACGATACCCCATAGCTCCGCAGCTTGATTAGAAGTCGCTTGTGAGGAACGGTGTCAAAAGCTTTCCGGAAATCTAGAAATACGGAATCAACTTGAGATCCCCTGTCGATAGCGGCCATTACTTCGTGCGAATATAGAGCTAGCTGCGTTGCACAAGAGCGATGTTTTCTGAAGCCATGCCGATTACGTGTCAATAGATCGTTCCCTTCGAGGTGATTCATAATGTTTGAATACAGTATATGCTCCAAAACCCTACTGCAAACCGACGTCAATGATATAGGTCTGTAGTTAAATGGATTACTCCTACTACGCTTCTTGAACACTGGTGCGACCTGCGCAATTTTCCAATCTGTAGGTACAGATCTATCAGTGAGCGAGCGGTTGTATATGAGTACTAAGTAGGGAGCTATAGTATCAGCGTAATCTGAAAGGAACCTAATCGGTATACAATCTGGACCTGAAGACTTACCCGTATCAAGCGATTTGAGTTGCTTCGCAACCCCTAAGGTATCTACTTCTAAGAAACTCATGCTAGCAGATGTTCGTGTTTCAAATTCTGGAATATTCCATTCGTCTTCCCTGGTGAAGGAAATTCGGAAAACTGCGTTCAATAACTCCGCTTTAGCGGCACAGTCGTCGATAACAGTACCATCGGCACTGCGCAGCGTAGGTATTGACTGCGTCTTGCCGCTTGTGTACTTTACATACGACCAAAATTTCTTTGGATTTTCTACCAAATTTCGAGACAATGTTTCGTTGTGGAACCTATTAAAGGCATCTCGCAACGAAGTACGTGCCAAATTTCGCGCGTCTGTAAATTTTAGCCCATCTTCAGGATTTCGCGTTCTTCTGAACTTCGCATGCTTTTTCCGTTGCCTCTGCAACAGCGTTCGGACCTTTTTTGTGTACCACGGGGGATCCGTTCCATCTCTTACCAATTTATGAGGTATGAATATCTCAATTGCTGTTGCTACTATATCTTTGAATTTGAGCCACATCTCGTCTACATTCGCATAGTCAGTTCGGAAGGAATGGAAATTGTCTTTTAGGAAGGCTTCTAGTGGCACTTTATCCGCTTTTTTAAATAACCGTCATACAGCGATTACAGTGGGTCATCTACAAAACATCTGCAGTTACGTTCTATGAACACAGAAATGGAAATACAATTGTTTTCATTGGTGAGCTTCTAAAGAAACCTTTTGCACTTTGTGGACGCGAATTGTTTCGCACCAGTGCGAAACCTATTATGTGTTTACTCTCCGCCAGTGGTCCCATCGATTAATACCACCTATTAATCTTGCTATTTTCAGGACCATCACATTTCGTTAGGGCCTTTTGTCACCAGAAGCGCTAGCAACGTGATTTAGAAATAATTTCGGTGGGACTATTGGGGGAGAATACACAGGAAATAGGTTTAGAATCTAGAATATGCAGAGGCGCGAAACAATTCGCGTTCACAACGTGCAAAGGGCTTCTTTAAAAGATGACAATGAAAACGATTCTACTTCCATTTCTGTGTTTGTAGCACGTAACTGCAACTGTTTTGTAGGAGACCCACTGTAATCGCTGTATGACGATCAAGGCGTCAGATGCCGTACCACGCAGATCACTTTTAGCAAATAAAAAAAAAAATAAGTGTCGAGCCCTCGATCTTCTGCGTGCTAACCCAAATGGCTATCCACTGTACCTACTGCACACCACTGCTCCATATGCTGACTGAGGTAGTTACCGTACATGTGATTACAGCGTTGCCAGATTGCCAATCTTTGACGGCAATTTACTGCCAGAAATATACACAGGTCGAAATTTTATGAGACATTTTTGTGTTGTTAGCAGTCAGGAATCGCGCTGCGAAGTCCGAGTGCACGAATTTTTCTTCGCCCTGTGTCGTAAGCTGGTAACACTACCTGATAAAATGTTCCACTATCTGATAAAGTGAAGTATCCAAAAGACATGGTAGGACGTCAATCCGACAAGTACTGGACTCCCTACAGCATTCTGTGGCACGTCACACCATTGATGGACTCTCATTCGGGCGGACGACAATTCAATCCCGCGTCCTGTCATCGTTTGAAATAGCTCTGAGCAATATGCGACTTAACTTCTGAGGTCATCAGTCGCCTAGAACTTAGAACTACTTAAACCTAACCAACCTAAGGACATCACACACATCCATGCCTAAGGCAGGATTCGAACCTGCGACCGTAGCGGTCGCTCGGTTCCAGACTGTAGCGCCTAGAACCGCACGGCCACTACGGCCGGCCTCCGGCCATCGTGATTTTGATTTTCCGTGATTTCCCTAAATCACTCTAGGAAAATGCCGGGATGGTTCCCTTGAAAGGGCACTGCCGACTTGCTTCACCATCCTTCCCGAGACCAATGACCTCGCTGTTTGGTCTCTTCCCCCAAACAACCGAACCGAACCCCAACATCATTGATATGAGACGCGCAACAGCAGAACTGGGAATTACATCTACACATCAACAGAAACGTGATTACTCTGCTATTCACAATAAAGTTCCTGGCAGAGGGTTCAATGAAACACCTTCATGCTGTCTCTCTACCGTTCCACTCTCGAACGGCGCGCGGGAAACACGAACACTTAAATTTTTCTGTGTGAGCCCGTATTTCTCTTATTTTATCCTGATGATCATTTCTCTTTATGTAGGTGGGTGGCAACAGAATGTTTTCGCAATCGGAGGAGAAAAAAATGGTTCATATGGCTCTGAGCACTATGCGACTTAACTTCTGAGGTCATCAGTAGCCTATAACTTAGAACTAATTAAACCTAACTATCCTAAGGACATCACACACATCCATGCCCGAGGCAGGGTTCGAAGCTGCGACCGTAGCGGTCGCTCGGTTCCAGACTGTAACGCCTAGAACCGCACGGCCACTCCGTCCGGCAGGAGGAGAAAACTGGTGATGGAAATTTCATGATAAGATCCCGTCGCAACGAAAAACGCCTTTGTTTTAATTATTGCCACTCCAATTCACGTATCATGTCTGTGACACTATCTCCCCTATTTGGCAATAATACAAAACGAGCTGCCCTTCTTTCTACTTTTTCGGTGTCATCCGTCAGTCCCACCTGATGCGGATCACACACTGCACAGCAGTACTCCAGAATAGGGCGGACAAGTGTAGTGTAAGCAGTCTCTTTGGTAGATCTGCTGCACCTTCTAAGTGTTCTGCCAATGAATCGCAGTCTTTGGTTTGCTGTACCCACAATATTATCTATTTCATTGTTCAAATATAGGATATTTGTAATTGTAATCCCTAAGTATTTAGTTGAATTTACAGTCCTCAGATTTCTGTGATTTATGGCGTAATCGAAATTTAGCCGATTTCTTTTAGTACTCATGTGAGTAACTTCGCACTATTCTTTATTCAGGGTCAATTGCCACATTTCGCACCATACAGATATCTTATGTAAATCATTTTGCAAGTCGTTTTGATTATGTGATGACTTTACAAGACGGTAAATGACAGCATCATCTGCAAGCAATCTAAGACGGCTACTCAGATTGTCTCCTATGTCGTTAATATAGATCAGGAACAACAGAGGGCCTATAACACTTCCTTGGGGAACGCCCGATATTACTTCTGTTCGACTCGATGACTTTCCGTCTATTACTACGAACTGTGAACTTTGTGACAGGAAATCACGAATCTAGTCGCACAACTGAGGCGATACTCCGTAGGCACGCAGTTTACCGTCTCATGCGTAGGCTGCCGCTTACACTACAATACAGAGGGCTGCATTTGGAGTGGTGCCGTGACAAGCAAGACTTGGATTGGTGATGCACGACGTCGCATTGTGTTCAGCAATGAATCGAGGTCCTGAAGTATCTCTGATGATCATCGTCGTCTAGCATGGCGACGACCTGGGGATAGGTCACGTTATTCCAACGTTTTGGAGACGCCCAGCGCTATATTTAATGGCTTCATGGTGTGGGGGGCCTGTAAGGTGTCAGGCAAATCCAACACCTTCCATGAAAGCCCTGACATGATAAGCAAATCCAGTAGTATGTCACATAGCTCCGAATAAATCGTGACATTAAATTAACCAAAGTAATACGAGTAACGAGTGAGCAAATGGAATACCACAGACTAACATAAGAATGCCTAAATGCATGTCATACCTTCCAACCGTGAGACAGACGCAGTTCCGAGGGGAGAAACGAGAACAAAAGCCGAGAGCAGAACCGTGTTAAGCTAGAAGGCCCCACGATAAGGGACGGACTGGACACACACGTCTCCAGTTAACCACTAGGACAAAGTCGGCTGCAAGTTTTAGCGTGAGACTACTTCGCGTCTCTGTTACGTCAAGGACCACCCCCCAGCCCATGTTAAAAGCTAGAGCCCTCCAGTAAAACAGTATAGATCTTATGATAGCACAAAAAGGGCACACCACCCGCAAGTTTTAGCGTAAGACTTTTTCGTGTCTCTGTTACGTTAGGACCACCCCCCAGCCCATGTTAAAAGATAGAGCCCTCCAGAAGAACAGTATAGATCTTACGATAACGCTAAAAGGACCACACCAGCTGCAAGTTTTAGCGTGAGACTTTTTCGCGTCTCTGTTACGTTGCAAACTTTAAAAACATTGCCCCACCACGAGAAGTATAACGTTTCTCAATGGATAGACAGAATTTTTGTAGGCGGAGCTTAAAGTTAACAAAATGGTTCAAATGGCTCTGAGCACTATGGGACTCAACTGCTGTGGTCATTAGTCCCCTAGAACTTAGAACTACTTAAACCCAACTAACCTAAGGACATCACACACATCCATGCCCGAGGCAGGATTCGAACCTGCGACCGTAGCAGTCGCACGGTTCCGGACTGCGCGCCTAGAACCACGAGACCACCGCGGCCGGCTAAAGTTAACATTGAGACAATGATTGGTCATGTGAAAACACAGCCAGATAGTTTGTTTTTTTTTTTAAACCAACTTCGGTAAATGGTAGTGAAGAGAAGTTAGGAGAAGTTAGTTGCTTCTGAGACGGTGAGGTGAGCGGAGCTGTGCTGCCCGCCGCCGCCCTGATGCTGCCTAAACACCGACAAGGTAATGAACGCACGCGATGCCGCATAACAGCGCATAAAGCTTCACTCAGAACTGCAGAAGTCTCATCTGTTACACCCCCTTTTTGCGTAATACTAGTGTCGATCGTCAATTAAAGCTCATGGTATTCACATTTGCTACGTAAGTTAAAATCTGAAACACGATGATTTTTCTGTTATATAATTACTGAGAAGCCACATCAGCCACTGTAATTTACGACAAGTTAGATAAGTAATTAAAGATAATTGAGGGTCACTGTAGACCATTTTGATAGTTTTCTCTTTTATGAAACTTAACATAAATCAAGATTGTAGATGTGATAAGGCATAGGTCATCCTTCGATCCATTGTAGAACTTGGAAACCCACTCAGGGAATATTAGTTCACATTTTTGTTGAACGCAGTTGGTTTTTACCATCCTGTATTAAAACATTTCCTTTTATCAATAGTGCAATTTATAAACAATGTTTTGTGAGTAGAATAAAATTTCCAATGGTAAACTTAACTGCTTTTTCGACGTTATTTTACCAGCTAACTAAAAATAGGAAAGCCTTGAACCCCTTCCACTAAATTTAGTTAGTATTAAGATTCTTTTACAGGGAGTGCAGAGGAGCTGACGCTGAAATCATCAAGTATTTGGTTATATCATCGCTAGTTTCACTTAACTCTTCTGAATTCTACATGTCATGTGTGGACTGGCGTCTACTTACCAGCAACAGATCCCAGGTTCAAACTAGTCAATTCCCTAAAAAACACGCTCAGAGCGTCGTTGCGCGAAAGTGGTAGGGAGACACGATATAGAACAAACAGACACCACCCAGAATGTTAGAAGCCATGTGGTATGACTTCAGGTGACCGCTGGTAGTGATTGAGGGGACTGTGATGGCAAAAGAATATTTCACGGATATACTGCGATCAGGTGAGTTAGCTTTATGGCGACAATATCGTGGCGACATTTCTCAAAAGAAAAATAGTCGTTCACATATGGCACGTGTCTCTATAAATTGGCTGCTTAATTTTGTGGTACTCCTTTGGCCAGCAAAATTTCTAGATCAGTCTCTGACAGAACAACTGGAGGAGCAGCTCAGTCATCAACCTTGCACCAGTGCCGTTGTCGAGGATATCAAGGGCCACTTTCAACAGCGGTGGGCCAGCTTGCCTCAAGAGGGAATACAGCGGCTTTGTGCGTCCAGGCCAGAGGGGATACAGCGTCATACTGATATGTGGGCTCATACTGCCAAGTTTTTTTGCAAATGGAAGGCAATGTGTTCATCACTGCAATAATATTACTTACCCCCTCAACGCATGAAGATTCATTTCGTTTCCTGCTCCCTTTGTGGGTAGTTCCCTTTATGTCAAGCATTGTAGGTTGAAATCTACAGAACGAATTGTAACCTTTCTGCCCCTATATTTTGCTGTTTCTTAAGTGGAAATTTCTTTACGAGGATAGAGCGTTTGTAAGGAGTAGCTAACAAATTTGGCAGTGTTGCCTAAACGAAATCATGTCCCTTTTTCTTTATGAATATTTAAGAAATCAATTCTTCATGTTGAGTAAAAAGGTTGCTTTAAAAGGAGGTCAGTTCATAATATTTATTTTGTTCGCTGAGTTCGTAGGTAGCACACTACCAACAGTGAATAGATCCAACCAGACTCATAATAATAGTAAAACTCAGTACCATTTTCACGTTTGGCATACTTTAATATTTTTCAGTTTAAATTATCACTTTATAAAAGTCCACGGTTTTGTCTTTGTAACTTTTCAGATTCAAAAATGGTTCAAATGGCTCTAAGCACTATGGGACTGAACATCTGACGTCATCAGTCCTCTAGATTTAGAACTACTTAAATCTAACTAACATAAGGACATCACACACATCTATGCCCGAGGCAGGATTCGAACCTGCTACCGTAGCCGGCGTGCGGTTCCGGACTGAAGCGTCTAGAACCGCTCGGCCACATCGGCCGGCAATTATTCAGGTAACTACATAGCCCGCGACCAGATACTAACCTCTCCACTGATTTCTTGTGTAATTACGCGAATCCTCGGGGTGTAAACTGATTAATTATTCTCTGGCTTGCCTTCCAAACTCATATTGTAGCATGATGTGAAAAACTATACATATTTTTTGGTTTAACTCAACTGCATGCTGCCGACCCAGGTGATACGTTAAACTTGACTATTCCACCACGCATAAAGACGCGGGAACGGTAGCGCTTGGACCTTGGTGAGCGAAGCAGGACATTGCCTCCTGACGGAAAGGGTGCGCTCAATTGCGCATGTCAGAACCACCAATGCAGAAGGAGTGCGACTGACTACGTCATACCACCATACATGATAGTGCTGCTCACAGATTGTCTTGTCACTTTACTGCAATCTTGTTTGCTTGGTCAGTTGATAGCCTCAGAATACAACCCCATATGTCGCCGAATAACGCTAATGCCACAGCAGAACCTGCCAACTGTATAACAGTAATAACAAAACAAAGACACACACAGGTTAACTTAATTTTGTTTCGTACTATACAGCTTAAATTTCCGAGAATAGTGGATAATGGAAGCAATATAACATTCTATTGCATTAATGACACGCTTAGACAAATTTAAAAAATATATATAACGAAGAGAAAGTATAATAAATTTTGATGATTACGTGATTATTTTTACCCTAATGTTTGCAACGATGGGACTGAGTCTAACGAAAGATAAAGAAATCCGATCACAGGAAACAGAAATAACGTCTTTTGGAACAGCAGCAGGCTGCAGCATAATGAACAGGACCCTAAATATAGAATAGGGCATTGGAGTGTCTTCCGAAAGTCATCTTAAATGGTTGATTTCGTCATTTTATGTTCATAACATGCTTTTGTTCGTCATGAATTTTAGTACTTTTTGGAAAAAAAGACTGAAATGAAATTCAAGTAATTTGTACGTTCGCTATAGCGCTCCATTTGAGTCATGTGATGCCTGTGACGGCACTGGCTAACATGCTGTTCCTATCGTAAAGCTCATTCAAACGAATACCTTGTTCTGGAGTATACGTTATGAAAAATGGGCTACAAATAGTGTGTAGAACCACATTGTACAGATACATCTGCAAAAAGTCTACAAAATTGTCTGAGTGTTTCAGAGAATGAGAAGATGCATAAAATATCCTGGCATCTCACTTGTAGAGATCCAGATGATCACTAAGTGTGTTTATATCTGTGAGGATAATTTTGAAGTAGGTCAACCTCCCATATGAACACGTTGTTGCTTTCAGCGTAATAGCATGCTGGACGTAACAAAGTTTGCAAGATCGATTCTCAGTCGGAGCAAGATTTTTTTCATCTTTCTCTTTCACTTACTATTACTGTCTTCTTTAGTTTACTTTCTTCGTAATACAGTTACGTTGTTGTTGTTGTGGTCTTCAGTCCTGAGACTGGTTTGATGCAGCTCTCCATGCTACTCTATCCTGTGCAAGCTTCTTCATCTCCCAGTACCTACTGCAACCTACATCCTTCTGAATCTGCTTAGTGTATTCATCTCTTGGTCTCCCTCTACGATTTTTACCCTCCACGCTGCCCTCCAATACTAACTTGGTGATCCCTTGATGACAGTTACGTAAGAGTTTTAAATTCCGTATCATATTACATTTTAATGTCCGTTTTCATTTTCTAGCTTTATTTTACATCTTATAAATTTCAAATAAATCACACAGATGCTCCTAAGAAACTGTACTTCATGCCTGATGCAGCTCTTATTCTGAAGAACCTGAGAAACCATTGGACAGTTTCGTACCACATTATTCTTCCAAAATATGTTCTTGAAGACAGTAATTTGTCAGTTCCAACTGTCTCCATCGAGCCTGTTGTAAGGCTCTGTGATTTTTTTGAAGAAGAGAAAAATTGAACATTGCTTGGAACTTACATGGAAATCTAATAAGACTGGAGCATAACGATATAGTGAATGTTGGCCCTGTTTAACTACTTTTAAACTAAGTGTTTCAGCAGCAGTAGAACAACAGACACTTTAAGGTTCGCGTCAGCTGCATATTTCATAGAAATATTTGAGACTGTACGACACAAGCGGCTTGTAGTGAAATTATGTGCTTATGGTTATGTGACTGGATTTGCAGTTTCCTGTCAGAGAGGTCACAGTTCGTAGAAATAGGCGGAAAGTCTTCGAGTAAAGCCGAAGTGATTTCTGCCGTTCTCCAAGGTAATGTTAGAAGCCTTTTGCTGTTCCTTATCTATATAAACGATTTGGGAGACAATCTCAGCAGCCCTCTTAGGTTGTTTGCAGATGACGCTGTTGTTTGTCGACTAATAAAGTCATCAGAAGATCAAAACAAATTGCAAAACAATATAGAAAAGATATTTGAATGGTGCGGGAATTGACAGTTGACCCTAAATAATGAAAAGTGAGGTCATCCACACGAGTGCTAAAAGGAATTCGTTAAACTTCGGTTACACGATAAATCACTCTAATCTAAAAGCCGTAGATTCAACTAAATACCTAGGTATTACAATTACGAACAACTTAGATTGGAAGGAACACATAGAAAATGTTGTGGGGAAGGCTAAAAGAAGACAGCGTTTTATTGGCAGGAGACTTACCTGAAAAAGTTCAAAGAAGGACAGCAGGTTTTGTATTATCGCGAAATATGGGAGAGAGTGTCACAGAAACCATGAAAGTTTTGTGTTAGACATCATTAAGAGAAGGGCGTTTTTTATTGAGACGAAATCTTCTCATGAAATTCCCATCACCAACTTTCTCGAATGCGAAAATATTTTGTTGACACCGACCTACATAGGGAGGAACGATCACCACAATAAAATAAGGGGAATCAGAGCTCGTACGGGAAGATATAGGTGTTCGTTCTTTCCGCGCGCTATACGAGATTGAAATAATAGAGAGTTGTGAAGATGGTTCAATGAATCCTCTGCCAGGCACTTAAATGTGATTTGCAGAGTATCCATATAGATGTAGATAATTCTTCGGTGGTTTAAATTAATGACCTGGATGAAAAGAAAACCAACAATGTGTAAAGCTGTTGAGGGCAAACACGATGATGCTCTGGAGATCTCCACGAGTGTTATTATGCTGTCTCAAAATTTGAAAATTAAGGAAAGCCGTACCGGCAAAACAGTAGCTGCTCTGGCGACAACCAGAGTAATCACCAACCAGAATTACCTTCCGAGTGAAAACGTTTCCACTGTGTTTTCTTGAGACATCTTGTTGTATTGCAAAACTTTATCAGCATCGTCCAGCAAATAATCCAGTTCCAGATTCGCTCACTTGTAGTACAGTTTTGCAACTTATTGCTGCGTCACAGTACTTCGTCCCAGTCATCATGCAATATAATTTTTAGGTTACTTATTTCCGGAAAATATAAATCTAGGATAGTATTGAAGAACGAAGAGATCATAGATGTATCAGCTTTCAGAAGGTTTCAGCTATCTGCTTTGGAAGGCAAGCACTTTTTCTTTAGGTATTTCTTGGACTATGGAACAAATTCTTAGAAAAACTAGTTCTTAAAAATATTTTTTCAATCCAAGCAGATTTTTGGTGGATATATGGCATGCAACAGGCAGTGCAGAAACAGTGATACTACACTCCTGGAAACTGAAATAAGAACACCGTGAATTCATTGTCCCAGGAAGGGGACCCCCCCATGAACCATGGACCTTGCCGTTGGTGGGGAGGCTTGCGTGCCTCAGCGATACAGATGGCCGTGCAACCACAACGGAGGGGTATCTGTTGAGAGGCCAGACAAACGTGTGGTTCCTGAAGAGGGGCAGCAGCCTTTTCAGTAGTTGCAGGGGCAACAGTCTGGATGATTGACTGATCTGGCCTTGCAACATTAACCAAAACGGCCTTGCTGTGCTGGTACTGCGAACGGCTGAAAGCAAGGGGAAACTACAGCCGTAATTTTTCCCGAGGACATGCAGCTTTACTGTATGATTAAATGATGATGGCATCCTCTTGGGTAAAATATTCCAGAGGTAAAATAGTCCCCCATTCGGATCTCCGGGCGGGGACTACTCAGGAGGATGTCGTTATCAGGAGAAAGAAAACTGGCGCTCTACGGATCGGAGCGTGGAATGTCAGATCCCTTAATCGGGCAGGTTGGTTAGAAAATTTAAAAAGGGAAATGGATAGGTTAAAGTTAGATATAGTGGGAATTAGTGAAGTTCGGTGGCAGGAGGAACAAGACTTCTGGTCAGGTGACTACAGGGTTATAAACACAAAATCAAATAGGGATAATGCAGGAGTAGGTTTAATAATGAATAGGAAAATAGGAATGCGGGTAAGCTACTACAAACAGCATAGTGAACGCATTATTGTGGCCAAGATAGATACGAAGCCCACACCTACTACAGTAGTACAAGTTTACATGCCAACTAGCTCTGCAGATGATGAAGAAATTGAAGAAATGTACGATGAAATAAAAGAAATTATTCAGATAGTGAAGGGAGACGAAAATTTAATAGTAATGGGTGACTGGAATTCGAGTGTAGGAAAAGGGAGAGAAGGAAACATAGTAGGTGAATATGGATTGGGGCTAAGAAATGAAAGAGGAAGCCGCCTAGTAGAATTTTGCACAGAGCACAACTTAATCATAGCTAACACTTGGTTTAAGAATCATGAAAGAAGGTTGTATACGTGGAAGAACCCTGGAGATACTAAAAGGTATCAGATAGATTATATAATGGTAAGACAGAGATTTAGGAACCAGGTTTTAAGTTGTAAGACATTTCCAGGGACTCTGACCACAATCTATTGGTTATGACCTGTAGATTAAAACTGAAGAAACTGCAAAAATGTGGGAAATTAAGGAGATGGGACCTGGATAAACTGAAAGAACCAGAGGTTGTACAGAGTTTCAGAGAGAGCATAAGGAAACAATTGACAGGAATAGGGGAAAGAAATACAGTAGAAGAAGAATGGGTAGCTCTGAGGGATGTAGTAGTGAAGGCAGCAGAGGATAAAGTAGGTACAAAGACGAGGGCTGCTAGAAATCCTTGGGTAACAGAAGAAATATTGAATTTAATTGATGAAAGGAGAAAATATAAAAATGCAGTAAATGAAGCAGGCAAAAAGGAATACAAACGTCTCAAAAATGAGATCGACAGGAAGTGCAAAATGGCTAAACAGGGATGGCTAGAGGACAAATGTAAGGATGTAGAAGCTTATCTCACTAGGGGTAAGATAGATACTGCATACAGGAAAATTAAAGAGACCTTTGGAGAGAAGAGAACCACGTGTATGAATATCAAGAGCTCAGATGGCAGCCCAGTTCTAAGCAAAGAAGGGAAGGCAGAAAGGTGGAAGGAGTATATAGAAGGTTTATACAAGGGCGATGTACTTGAGGACAATATTATGGAAATAGAAGAGGATGTAGATGAAGACGAAATGGGAGATAGGATACTGCGTGAAGAGTTTGACAGAGCACTGAAAGACCTGAGTCGAAACAAGGCCCCCGGAGTAGACAACATTCCATTAGAACTACTGACGGCCTTGGGAGAGCCAGTCATGACAAAACTCTACCAGCTGGTGAGCAAGATGTATGAGACAGGCGAAGTATCCTCAGACTTCAAGAAGAATATAATAATTCCAATCCCAAAGAAAGCAGGTGCTGACAGATGTGAAAATTACCGAACTATCAGTTTAATAAGCCACGGCTGCAAAATACTAACGCGAATTCTTTACAGATGAATGGAAAAACTGGTAGATGCAGACCTCGGGGAGGATCAGTTTGGATTCCGTCGAAATGTTGGAACACGTGAGGCAATACTGACCTTACGACTTATCTTAGAAGAAAGGTTAAGAAAAGGCAAACCTACATTTCTAGCATTTGTACACTTAGAGAAAGCTTTTGACAATGTTGACTGGAATACTCTTTTTCAAATTCTAAAGGTGGCAGGGGTAAAATACAGGGAGCGAAAGGCTATTTATAATTTGTACAGAAACCAGATGGCAGTAATAAGAGTCGAGGGCATGAAAGGGAAGCAGTGGTTGGGAAAGGAGTGAGACAGGGTTGTAGCCTCTCCCCAATGTTATTCAATCTGTATATTGAGCAAGCAGTAAAGGAAACAAAAGAAAAATTTGGAGTAGGTATTAAAATTCATGGAGACGAAGTAAAAACTTTGAGGTTCGCCGATGACATTGTAATTCTGTCAGAGACGGCAAAGGACTTGGAAGAGCAGTTGAACGGAATGGACAGTGTCTTGAAAGCAGGATATGAGATGAACATTAACAAAAGCAAAACGAGGATAATGGAATGTAGTCAAATTAAATCGGGTGATGCTGAGGGAATTAGATTAGGAAAAGTAAAGGAGTTTTGCTATTTAGGAAGTAAAATAACTGATGATGGTCGAAGTAGAGAGGATATAAAATGTAGACTGGCAATGGCAAGGAAAGCGTTTCTGAAGAAGAGAAATTTGTTAACATCGAATATAGATTTATGTATCAGGAAGTCGTTTCTGAAAGTATTTGTTTAGAGTGTAGCCATGTATGGAAGTGAAACATGGACGATAACTAGTTTGGACAAGAAGAGAATAGAAGCTTTCGAAATGTGGTGCTACAGAAGAATACTGAAGATAAGGTGGATAGATCACGTAACTAATGAGGAGGTATTGAATAGGATTGGGGAGAAGAGAAGTTTGTGGCACAACTTGACTAGAAGAAGGGATCGGTTGGTAGGACATGTTTTGAGGCATCAAGGGATCACAAATTTAGCATTGGAGGGCAGCGTGGAGGGTAAAAATCGTAGAGGGAGACCGAGAGATGAGTACACTAAGCAGATTCAGAAGGATGTAGGTTGCAGTAGGTACTGGGAGATGAAGCAGCTTGCACAGGATAGAGTAGCATGGAGAGCTGCATCAAACCAGTCTCAGGACTGAAGACAACAACAACAACAGGAAGGGGAAACTTTATTGACACATTCCTGGGGTCAGATACATCACATGATCACACTGACAGAACCACAGGCACATAGACACAGGCAACAGAGCATGCACAATGTCGGCACTAGTACAGTGTATATCCACCTTTCGCAGCAATGCAGGCTGCTATTCTCCCATAGAAACGATCGTAGAGATGCTGGATGTAGTCCTGTGGAACGGCTTGCCATGCCATTTACACCTGGCGCCTCAGTTGGACCAGCGTTCGTGCTGGACGTGCAGACCGCGTGAGACGACGCTTCATCCAGTCCCAAACATGCTCAATGGGGGACAGATCCGGAGATCTTGCTGGCCAGGGTAGTTGACTTACATCTTCTAGAGCACGTTGGGTGGCACGGGATACATGCGGACGTGCATTGTCCTGTTGGAACAGCAAGTTCCCTTGCCGGTCTAGGAATGGTAGAACGATGGGTTCGATGACGGTTTGGATGTACCGTGCACTATTCAGTGTCCCCGCCGACCACTGGCGACAACATCGATGTACTGTGGAGACCTCACGCCCCACGTGTTGAGCAATTCGGCGGTACGTCCACCCGGCCTCCCGCATGCCCACTATACGCCCTCGCTCAAAGTCCGTCAACTGCACATACGGTTCACGTCCACGCTGTCGCGGAATGCTACCAGTGTTAAAGACTGCGATGGAGCTCCGTATGCCACGGCAAACTGGCTGACACTGACGGCGGCGGTGCACAAGTGCTGCGCAGCTAGCGCCATTCGACGGCCAACACCGCGGTTCCTGGTGTGTCCGCTGTGCCGTGCGTGTGATCATTGCTTGTACAGCCCTCTCGCAGTGTCCGGAGCAAGTATGGTGGGTCTGACATACCGGTGTCAATGTGTTGTTTTTTCCATTTCCAGGAGTGTATTTAAAGCTCTGGGCTTGACAGACTTCTTTATTAGGAGCAGCTTCAGTTTATGGTCTCCACTTGTATTGGATGCAGCAAGAACTGTTAACCTCTCTTTACGTTTTTTGTAGCGTTGGGCAGCCTTTTCTTCTTGTGAGGCTAGGTTTTTGGATTGAAGCATTTCATAATTTAGCCCTGTTTCATCACAACTATGCTGTTGTTCAGGAGTAATATATTCTTCTTGTATAATTTTTCTTAGTTTATCAAAAAATTCTGTAACAGTTTGAGACCCCGCAGAAAGTTTTTCACTCCAAATTTCGAGCTGACTAATGCCGTATCTCTTCTTCCTCCTATGGAACAATCCTGAACTTACAGTAAAATCGTCCCCACCATCCTTTAACTCAGATCTGAAAAATACAGCTTTTGCTTGCAGAATAGGCCCTCAAATTGGATATCCTTCTTGTCTTTGTTGAGTAAACTGAAGAACACAGCTTCAGTCTATTTTCATACTCAAATTTCTCCACTGACTTCAGCTCAAATGACGAAATGTCTTCCACTGGGACAATTGTTGCTTCGTCTCTGGGTCATAACAGTAAATCCAGCTCTCGTCGCCTGTGATAACCCTTGGCAAGAAGGTTGGATCATCAAATGCGGTCTGATGAAGGTCCGTGCACACTTCAGCACACTGTGCCTTTTGATTGGCAGTGAAGAACCCTGGCACAAATTTTGCAGTGACACTATGCATGCTTGCAACGTTTTTTTTTGTTTTTTTTTTTAACTGCAAATTCCTTAACCTTTACTATAAAGGGAGTGGAAGGACTTGACCCATATAGTGACCATTTCATTTCAACATATTTATTTAGATCATAGATAAATCATTAAGAGAATTATAATCATAAATCAGATAATAATTTCTTTCAGAAACGCCACTCTTACAAACTTTACAAAACCACAAATGAATTAATCTCTTTGCAAACATTTGCCACTTGGGGCAAGTAAATCATTTAAAATAAACTTTACATCAAATAACCAGACAATCAATTATTATTTCCACATAGATTGAAAAGCACCCCCCCCCCCCCCCACAGGTGAGATATTACCAAACAACTTTACAACACTTGCCAGCTGAAATAAGAACAATACTATTATACTATAAAGGAGCGAAGCACACACTTAATAAGAGGAATGAAATATCACATCACAGTCCTTGCAACACTTTGCTGCCTGCAATCATCCTTATATTTTACTAATCGTTGGTAGGACTTGAATTACTTAACTTGATGCCAGCTGCTGGATAGATGTGGCGAAGACGCCAGACGTTGCTTAGTCCGATAGTAACAGCGTGTTCCTTCACAGCCGGCCCGCTGTTACTGACCCCAGCACAATCAAGCGCTAACTGCATACTCAGGCACACGGTGCTCGCTGTCGTCTATCCAACATCTCGCCAATTCGCGCACTTCTGCGTGCAGTGCCCAACATTGTTTTTTCCCCCTTCCACTCGGTACTGCCCACTATACCCAGAGCCGGCCCAGGCTCCAAAGACAAACTTCTGCCAGAGGGAGTCGATAGTGCCTAAGCCAAAGATATCCCTGCCGTCAGTCCCCCCACGACTCAATGCCCAAGTCAGCAGTCAACATTCGTTGATATGTCCCATAACCAATACCCACTTCATCTGCAAGGTCTTGAATGGTTAGACGTCGTTCCGCACGAACCAATTGTTGAAGTTTGGCAACCATGTCTGGCACTGTGCGGCTAACGGTTCTTCCAGTGTGAGCATCATCATCGACGTCTGTACGGCCGGCCCTGAACCGAGCATGCCACTCAAACACACGTGTACGGCTCATACTCTGTCCCCCAAACACTTGTTGAATCATGGCAAGGGTCTCCGTAGCACTTTTCCCGAGATTCGCACAGAATTTGATACACACACGCTGTTCTGTTCGCGGATCCACCGTAAAATCGCCACACACCAAACACAGAGAATTACGGAAATCACTGTGGACACGCAATGTATCCTCCCAGCTGAATGGCACTCCGCACACTGACTCATCAGACATGCAGCTCTCGCCACCTAGCCGTGCAAAGACCTACTATTCCTACTTTCCATGGCAGCACCAGTTCCGAGAATTTTGGATTCCACCTCCTATATGCAGTGAGGTGACAACAGTCATGGCATACCCCCTAATATCATGTCCTATCTCCTTTTGCCCGGCATAGTGCAGCAGCTCCAAATGGCGTTGACTCAACAAATCGTTGGGAGTCCCTTGCGAGAAATATTGAACCACGCTCCCTTTATAGACATCCATAATTGCGGAAGTGTTGATGGTGCAGAATTTTGTGCACAAACTGACCTCTCATTATGTCCCACAAATGTTCGGTAGGATTCATGTCGGGCGATTTGAGTGGCCAGATGATTTGCATGAATTGTCCAGAATAATCTTGAAACCAATAGCGAATAACTGTGGTCCAGTGACATGGCGCACTAACACGAAACATAGAGATCTTCAACCTCAATTTTCACCCTTTAGTAATGACTATTCGTAATGCCCGAATAGTTGTATGATCGTCTACTGCAACAAGATTTTAGAGGACTGTTCCAAAAATTTAGAATCAATAAGAAAATACTGCTAATTCTGTGTAGTATTCAATCACTTACCATTTTTTGAGAAAGGCAGTAAAAGGTGGACATACCAAGTTTTCTCTCATTTGAGTGTTTAATTTAATATTATGATTGTATGTATCGTGAAAATGAATGAGTCAAAATCTTTTAGTCTTTGTTCGATTTCTACATTTGTTACAGGAAATAATACGAATAAAAAACCGAAAGCCGTTTTTTCAGAAACCATTTATTGCAAGTGGTGTTAACAGTCAGGTTAAAGTGGCGTTGAAAAAAAAAAACATATAAGCGGAAAGCAGTTTTTTGAACGATAACCGCCATCCCTAGGGTAGACACCTGAACCAGCACACATTGGCCCGTGTGCAGAAATCAGAAGGATGCGTTTCTTCGCACCATTCAATGCGCCACCTTGCCACAGCCTCATACAACTCGACCACACTGAAAGTAGCACAGGGGTAAACACCCCTTTGTCATGATTTTCATTTTAGTTTACGTATGGTGAAAGTTCTTGGCCACTGAAGCTTACATAATAGTTGGCAGAAAACAAACATGAAATGCATGACGTTAAAAAGCGACAACGACATTTTCCGAACATATAAATTTATCTAGCAGTCAGAAGAAGGAAGTTTCACTGGTACACCTAGCACTGCCAGTTACGAGGGCAGGTAACGGCTGAAGCCTGTTGCATGGAACAGAGACAGGGAACATACTCGCGACGCCACAAAGGATTCTCGTTCTTTATTTACACACAACGCTCACGCAGCAACCTTCTTACTTGCAGGCCACTATACGGTTCCAGTACAGACACACATGAAGTCCGTTTCTTCCACTTCCCCTCTCCTATTATGTTACACAACAGTGTCAGTGAATTCAGAAAATTCATAGTTTCCTAGATTCATAAGTCCAAAGGTAAACAATTGGGATTATACTCTGAAGGCTAAGATATAGAACAACAACTAACAAAGAGTTGGTTACGGTATGTATCGACTATGGAAAATGCGCATCATAGGACATGTAAGCCGGCCGCTGGTGGCCGAGCTGCTCTAGGCGCTTCAGTCTGGAACCGCGCGACCGCTACGGTCGCAGGTTCGAATTCTGCCTCGGACATGGACGTGTGTGATGTCCTTAGGTTAGTTAGGTTTAAGTAGTTCTAGGGGAATGATGACCTGAGATGTTAGGTCCCATAGTGCTCAGAGCCATTTGAGCCATAGGACATGTAAGTCATAAACTACAACTAGGAAGACAATAAAAATGGTTCCGGACTTGTTGGTGGGGTCGTGCAGTCAGGACTGGCTTAAAACATTTTTCCACACAAGTGTCATATAATTTCGTACTCTCCCCCTCCCTTTCCGCCCTTCCTCTTACAATGGGCTCTTGGTAAGATCTCCAAAAATAAGTTAAAATTTGATGAGCGTGGAAATGGACGCTTTTCGTTACTAAATATGATACGCCTTTTTTACAAATTTTGCACTAGGAGCACCTCTGGCGCTTCTCTTAGCTTGCATCTCAAGCGGCAGTTTCCTTCTCTTAATCCTTCACACAGTAGCCTATACAGTCGCCTCACAGCCGGCAGTGTAATAACAGACTTGAGACTTGCGGCAATATAAGAACGGACTTGAGACCTGGGCAATGTAATAATGGACTTGAGACTTGTAGCCGGCTGTGAGGCGGGCCGAGCAGTTATAGCTTCTTCTGAGTGTTTCGTTGATGGCATGACAAGTTATATACCATTGGAGAGCCGAGAATTCAACCTATTTAATGGTGTATAAAACATTCGATTCCTTTCGATATTGTGTGAGTTATAAACAATATTTTTCAGGTTTTGTTAGCTTTATCCCCCGAGTCCCATCAAGAAAACGCCTTCCAGACATTGCATAGTGTGCAAAGCAAACACAGTAGGAATGTGAGAAATGTGTAATGGCGTTGCACATGCCTGTATTTTATCAGATATGCTTCTAAAACAGTATTATTTTCACTACTCGTTACTTTAATATTGAGGATAGATTTATACAGAATTCCTATCGAAAGTTATATAAATTTGAGAAAAGTATGTAAGACAAAATATGCTGATCTTCATAAATTTCAATAGTAAATATAGGCTTGACTATGGGGGAAAACGTTAGTAAGCCAATAGGTTAAACCGGTCCTGGTTGCAGTGCCGTATGTACGATTCAATCTACACCTAAATCTTTCCGTTCGAGCTCTGATTTCTCTTATTTTATTGTGATGATCATTTGTCCCTACGTAGGTGGGTGCTAACAAAATATTTTCGCATTCGGAAGAGAAAGTTGGTGATTGAAATTTCGTAAATAGATCTCGCCGCAAAAAAAACAACCTTTGTGTAATTGACTGCCACCCCAACTCGCGTATCATATCAGTGACACTCTCATCCCTATTGCGCGATAACACTAAACGGACTGCCTTTCTTTTCTCTTTTTCGACGTCCTCCGTCAATCCTACCTGGAAAGGATCCCACACCGTGCAGCAATATTCCAGCAGAGGACGGACAAGTGTAATATAGCCTGTCTCTTTAGTGGGTTTGCCGCATCTTCTAAGTGTTATGCCAACAAAGCGCAGCGCAACAACGCCGCAAAGCGAAACAAATTTCGCTTTCTCCAAAATATTAACTATGTGGTCTTTCCAATTTAAGTTGCTCGTAATTGTAGTTCCAAGGTATTTAGTCGAATTGACAGCCCTTATATTTGTGCGATTTATCTTATACCCAAAATTTATCGGATTTCTTTTAGTACTAGTGTGGATGACCTCGCACTTTTCTTTGTTTAGTGCCAATTGCCACTTTTCGCACCATACAGAAATTCTCTCTAGATCATTTTGTAATTGGAATTGATCGTCTGATGATTTTACTAGACGGTAAATTACAGCATCATCTGCAGACAATCTAAGGGGGCTGCTCAGATTATCACCTAGACCATTTATGTAAATTAGTAACAGCAGAGGGTCTATAACACTACCTTTCGGAATGCCAGATATCTCTTCTATTATACTCGATGATTTAGCGTCTATCACTACGAACTGTGACCTCTCTGAGAGGAAATCACGAATCCAGTCACACAACTGAGACGATACTTCATATGCACGCAACTTGATTAATAGTCGCTTGTGAGGAACGGTATCAAAAGCCTTCTGGAAATCTACGAATATGGGATCGATCTGAGATGTCTTGTCGACAGCACTCATTACTTAATGGGAATAAATGATGTTTTCTGAATCCGTGTTGGTTATGTGTTAAAAAAATTTTCAAATGTGTGTGAAATCTTATGGGACTTAACTGCTAAGGTCATCAGTCTCTAAGCTTACACACTACTTAACCTAAATTATCCTAAGGACAAACAGACACATCCATGCCCGAGGGATGACTCGAACCTCTGCCGGGACCAGCCACACAGTCCATGACTGCAACGCCTTAGACCGCTTTTTTTTAATCTCATTTTGTTCGTTTTTGTTCGTTGAATCTGATCGTGGCGGACGTTGTAAGACACCCTTTTAAGTTCGTTGTTGATCTATTAACTCAGTTTTTTATTACAGAGGGCAGCTAACCCTCTGACCGAGCACGCTGAGCTACCGTGCCGGCTGAATCCTGTGCGGCGGTTTTGTATCAATAAGTCGTTTTCTTCAAGATGATTCATAATGTTCAAGTATAGTATATGCTCCAAAATTCTACTGCAAACTGAGGTCGGTGATATGGGTCTGTAATTCAGACATGGCGAAGTACTTCCAAGTAAAAGCATATGTTTTAACGTGCAAATCGATTAAGCACTATGCAATATCAAAATTTATAATAGAAACTGTGCAGTGCATTGCGACACATTTTCACTTCCCGCTGCTGTAAGGGGAGGGGGGTGACCTCTTCGAGTTACGCAACGTTACGTTACGTTGCTGTATCGGGTCACGCGAGAGCTCTGCCAGCGCTGCCCTGGTCGGCGTCAGGTACCATGGCGGCGTTGGTTGGCAGCTGCGGTACGCCGACGAAAGTGTAAGGACCTTGGACAAGCCGTGGAGACGGAGCGACAGCGTGGTGGCTGTAACTCAATGCTCTGCAGCAGCCACAGGTCTTGTAAATAGAGCCAGAATCCCTGAGGACGCTGCAGTCGCGGGATATTTTGAACCTTCGGCTGGACGCCATTGTGGTGGTAAGAGTATGTCAAGTAAAGGTGTATTGTGAATTTTAAGATACATTTCGAACATTATGTATTTATCGGGGATACATGTTGTACTTGTTAGTCGTAATTGTACTGTCTACGCATTCCAGTTCACGTGGAAAGAGACTGGTGAAGAGTTCCGCAGCGTTTAATTGCACAAATAAATTTGGTAAGGGACCACAATTACCTTCCATGGGTTCATGGATGTTCTTAGGTGTTTTGTATGTTAACGCACTGGCCTGATAAATGTGTCTACAACGTGATAATACGAGGGTTGGAACTTAAATAGTGGTAACTACACTCCTGGAAATGGAAAAAAGAACACATTGACACCGGTGTGTCAGACCCACCATACTTGCTCCGGACACTGAGAGAGGGCTGTACAAGCAATGATCACACGCACGGCACAGCGGACACACCAGGAACCGCGGTGTTGGCCGTCGAATGTCGCTAGCTGCGCAGCATTTGTGCACCGCCGCCGTCAGTGTCAGCCAGTTTGCCGTGGCATATGGAGCTCCATCGCAGTCTTTAACACTGGTAGCATGCCGCGACAGCGTGGACGTGAACCGTATGTGCAGTTGACGGACTTTGAGCGAGGGCGTATAGTGGGCATGCGGGAGGCCGGGTGGACGTACCACCGAATTGCTCAACACGTGGGGCGTGAGGTCTCCACAGTACATCGATGTTGTCGCCAGTGGTCGGCGGAAGGTGCACGTGCCCGTCGACCTGGGACCGGACCGCAGCGACGCACGGATGCACGCCAAGACTGTAGGATCCTACGCAGTGCCTTAGGGGACCGCACCGCCACTTCCCAGCAAATTATGGACACTGTTGCTCCTGGGGTATCGGCGAGGACCATTCGAAACCGTCTCCATTAAGCTGGGCTACGGTCCCGCACACCGTTAGGCCGTCTTCCGCTCACGCCCCAACATCGTGCAGCCCGCCTCCAGTGGTGTCGGGACAGGCGTGAATGGAGGAACGAATGGAGACGTGTCGTCTTCAGCGATGAGAGTCGCTTCTGCCTCGGTGCCAATGATGGTCGTATGCGTGTTTGGCGCCGTGCAGGTGAGCGCCACAATCAGGACTGCATACGACCGAGGCACACAGGGCCAACACCCGGCATCATGGTGTGGGGAGCGATCTCCTACACTGGCTGTACACCTCTGGTGATCGTCGAGAGGGCACTGAATAGTGCACGGTACATCCAAACCGTCATCGAACCCATCGTTCTACCATTCCTAGACCGGCAAGGGAACTTGCTGTTCCAACAGGACAATGCACGTCCGCATGTATCCCGTGCCACCCAACGTGCTCTAGAAGGTGTAAGTCAACTACCCTGGCCAGCAAGATCTCCGGATCTGTCCCCCATTGAGCATGTTTGGGACTGGATGAAGCGTCGTCTCACGCGGTCTGCACATCCAGCATGAACGCTGGTCCAACTGAGGCGCCAGGTGGAAATGGCATGGCAAGCCGTTCCACAGGACTACATCCAGCATCTCTACGATCGTCTCCATGGGAGAATAGCAGCCTGCATTGCTGCGAAAGGTGGATATACAGTGTACTAGTGCCGACATTGTGCATGCTCTGTTGCCTGTGTCTATGTGCCTGTGGTTCTGTCAGTGTGATCATGTTATGTATCTGACCCCTGGAATATGTCAATAAAGTTTCCCCTTCCTGGGACAATGAATTCACGCTGTTCTTATTTCAATTTCCAGGAGTGTATTTATTCACAACCGATACAAAAGAGTTACATGTTTGCATCTGTTACTGTCCCTCAAAGTAGTCACCAGCGTTGTGTAGAACCCGTTGCCATCGATGTAGATGGCTTAGTATACCGTTAGCAGAGCCTGTTCTGTTGATGGTGCAAATGGAGCGGTCTACTGCCTGTCGAATCTCTGGAACAGTTCTGAAGCGAGTGCCACGAAGTGGTTCCTTCATCTTCGGAATCAAATCAAAGTCACAAGGACTAAGTCCGGGGAGTATGGTGGATGGTACAGTACTTCCCAGTTCCATCGACCGAACAGAGCAGCCACAGCTTGCGCTGTATGCGCCCGCGCATTTTCGTGCAAAATGATGGGTGGGTTGCGCAGGAAGTGTCGCCGCTTCTTTCGCAAAGCTGGTTGAAGGTGATGCTCCAAAAACGAACAATAATACGACGTACGTCCTTGCGACTTTGATTTGATTCCAAAGATGAAGGAACCACTTCGTGGCATTCGCTTCAGAACTGTTCCAGAGATTAGACAGGCAGTAGACCGCTCCACTCGCACGATCGACAGAACAGGCTCTGCTAACGGTATACTACGACTTCCACTTCGCTGGCAACGAGTTCTACACAACGCTGGTGACTACTTTTAAGGACAGTAACAGGTGCAAACATGTAAACTTTTTGTATCGGTTGTGAATAAATAGTTGCCACTTGTAAGTTCCAACACTCGTACAATAAACGTAGATTTAATTATAGGTTTCATGTTTCAAAACCACAGATTTTAGAAAAGTGATTGAACGCCATCTGGAGGAAAGATTACCGACCGCCTGAAAACCATATTCTATGTTCGGAACATGTCGATAGAAGTTGTTTCCTTACGAACTATGTTAATTGCATAAAGCTAGAAGATGGTGCTGATCCATCTATCTTTCGTTTCCGGAACCATATACAGCAGAATGCAAATTATTTTCGTAAACCGTAGGGACCGCCATATTTTAACCATAGAACATGAAGTGCAAGCAAAAGAAAATATCGCGCGTTAAGTTTACGACCACAATGGCCGCCATTAAATTTGCTCGCTGTTCACCACAAACCACTTACGGGATAGGCACTAGCAACAGTGTCTACCTCAGTGCCGCGCGGGATTAGCCGAGCGGTCTGGGGCGCTGTAGTCTTAGACTGTGCGGCTGGTCCCGGCGGAGGTTCGAGTCCTATCCTTGGGCATGGGTGTGTGTGTTTGTCCTTAGGATAATTTAGGATAAGTAGTGTGTAAGATTAGGGACTGACGACCTTAGCAGTTAACTCCCATAAGATTTCACACACATTTGAACATTTGTCTACCTCAGTCCAGAAGGTATGGCAGCTGGAAGCCAGAAAGGAAATAACACAGACAGTTTAAATTACGATAATTGACAAGTGAGGCGTAAAAATGAATTAGACTGTAGAGTAGAACTCATAATTATCTTTGTGCTGGCATCAGTGTCCGAACAAGAGCCGAATTGTCAAAACACAATGGGAACATTGTCCCGCCTGATTTGGAATGACAGTGCCTTGTATTAGAAACTCGTAACATAAAGTCATGCAGGTCACATGGTCGCAAGGTAGTAAGGTAGTAAGTCATTAAATGGATATAAAATGGCTTTATTGATTCAAAATGACTCGTTTCGGCGTATGCAATAATCAGATGATCCTGGCATTGAATGTAATCAGTTGACCTGATAGTTACTCTGAATAGAATCTGCTCATGTCGATTACACTAATATCATGTAACTATCAAGTTCGCTGGTTACCTTCAGTGCCAGGATTATCTGATAATGTCACAGGCCGAAACGCGTCATTTTGGATCAATAAACTCATTTTGTTTTCAGTTAATGACTTATTATCTCGTGACCTACTCAGCTTTTTACAAACTACGTACATAGTGCCGTATACAATTATACTTGAATTGAAATGGCAGTGTGAGTCCTGGTGTGCTCTGATTGTATTACATTTATATAATCTGATAAACCATGGTGAGGCCACGGAGTGATCTAATTGTACTCTAGTAACAAATTGTAGTGAATCTTTTGCCTTTCCATGTGCCTTTATAGTTGATTGTTTGTTAGTTTGCTGTATCAGTGTAGATTGCATTGTTCGTATGTGTTGTCTGTGCAGTGTGTGAGATATCGATTGTCCTTGGATGCTGTTGTAGTTTCTGGTCAGGTAATGTTGCTGTTGTAGCATTATTTCGAAGACCCCGCTATAAAGTTGGTTTCAGTGGAACAAAGGAATATTTCTTATGTAAGATATTGCATACATCGATCTTATTTAACTTTCTCATTGTATGTCCTTTGGTACACATCTGGAATTTTAATTATTTTATCACTGTGGAGTGAGTGATAATTTTTATCAAATGTATATTGATAGGTCAGAAGTCAACTAATTTGGAATACTGAGCGCAAATGCTTGCCTTCTTTGTTTATAAACGTGTTTTGGCTTTGTTAGTTTTTGTTAATAAAACAAAGTACTTGATTAAGAGCCCATGCGTACGCAACCCCCAGCCGAACTCCACTCCTACCAAATCCTGCTCCACAAAATAGAGGAAAAGCACATCAGAAGCAGTTATGCATGTAAGATTTTGTCGACTGCAAAGAGATCTTCTTTTTACTTGTCTGATCTCAAACATCCATTACATGAGTGAATGGAACTATATCTTATGAATTTTACTAAACTATAAGAACACAGATCGTACGAACTTTTCAGAAGCAGTGCACTCTTGCATGGTGATACTTACTTGGTGAGTGAGTGTTTCGCCAAAAGAACAGTACAGTCCATTCTGAATGAGGTTGAACACTATTCCCACAAAAGCTTTGCTGTTCGTTCCCACATTATCACGCTCCTGAAAAATAAATTATTTGTCAACAAAATTTATGAACAGTAATAAAATTTGTCACATATTAGTTAAGGATCAGCTAGTTTTTAAAGTTGACAGACATGTTCATTTTTTCCGACTTGATGTGTTGAACTTCACAAATTACAGAAATAAATGTTACATAGATAAAATACTGCGGTAATGAAAATGGTCTCTTGAAATCTGTTACATTGATTCTGGACTGAAAGAACCAGCACTACGAGTATGTTTATTCGACTGTTTGACTACATTCATACTTCTAAGTGATACCTTCCTATGATAAAACAACATTTCAGAGATGATGGAGAAGGAGTAATGTCCCAATATGACATGTGTAAAACTACACTCCTGGAAATTGAAATAAGAACACCGTGAATTCATTGTCCCAGGAAGGGGAAACTTTATTGACACATTCCAGGGGTCAGATACATCACATGATCACACTGACAGAACCACAGGCACATAGACACAGGCAACAGAGCATGCACAATGTCGGCACTAGTACAGTGTATATCCACCTTTCGCAGCAATGCAGGCTGCTATTCTCCCATGGAGACGATCGTAGAGATGCTGGATGTAGTCCTGTGGAACGGCTTGTCATGCCATTTCCACCTGGCGCCTCAGTTGGACCAGCGTTCGTGCTGGACGTGCAGACCGCGTGAGACGACGCTTCATCCAGTCCTAAACATGCTCAATGGGGGACAGATCCGGAGATCTTGCTGGCCAGGGTAGTTGACTTACACCTTCTAGAGCACGTTGGGTGGCACGGGATACATGCGGCCGTGCATTGTCCTGTTGGAACAGCAAGTTCCCTTGCCGGTCTAGGAATGGTAGAACGATGGGTTCGATGACGGTTTGGATGTACCGTGCACTATTCAGTGTCCCCTCGACGACCACCAGAGGTGTACGGCCAGTGTAGGAGATCGCTCCCCACACCATGATGCCGGGTGTTGGCCCTGTGTGCCTCGGTCGTATGCAGTCCTGATTGTGGCGCTCACCTGCACGGCGCCAAACACGCATACGACCATCATTGGCACCAAGGCAGAAGCGACTCTCATCGCTGAAGACGACACCTCTCCATTCGTCCCTCCATTCACGCCTGTCGCGACACCACTGGAGGCGGGCTGCACGATGTTGGGGCGTGAGCGGAAGACGGCCTAACGGTGTGCGGGACCGTAGCCCAGCTTCATGGAGACGGTTGCGAATGGTCCTCGCCGATACCCCAGGAGCAACAGTGTCCCTAATTTGCTGGGAAGTGGCGGTGCGGTCCCCTACGGCACTGCGTACGGTCTTGGCGTGCATCCGTGCGTCGCTGCGGTCCGGTCCCAGGTCGACGGGCACGTGCACTTTCCGCCGACCACTGGCGACAACATCGATGTACTGTGGAGACCTCACGCCCCACGTGTTGAGCAATTCGGCGGTACGTCCACCCGGCCTCCCGCATGCCCACTATACGCCCTCGCTCAAAGTGCGTCAACTGCACATACGGTTCACGTCCACGCTGTCGCGGCATGCTACCAGTGTTAAAGACTGCGATGGAGCTCAGTATGCCACGGCAAACTGGCTGACACTGACGGCGGCGGTGCACAAATGCTGCGCAGCTAGCGCCATTCGACGGCCAACACCGCGGTTCCTGGTGTGTCCGCTGTGCCGTGCGTGTGATCATTGCTTGTACAGCCCTCTCGCAGTGTCCGGAGCAAGTATGGTGGGTCTGACACACCGGTGTCAATGTGTTCTTTTTTCCATTTCCAGGAGTGTAGTTGGAAAACGACTGGGTCGAAAGTTACGAAGCAAGTGAAATGTGGGAAACGTTAAATCTCTGTTTGTACCTGTCCAGAAGCTAATGGTTTTCCTTATACAGTGTATGCACGATGACAGTCATCCCAATATTACAACAGTGTTAAAGTCGAAGCACGACAAGCGAAGCATAAATTATAAAGTCGTAAACTGCCTACATTTTATCGTCATTCTGGACATATAACTACTGGTGAATAGCATTTCGACGACAAGCCTATTGATCATGACTCGCCAAATACCATGGCCTCGCTGGCCCCCAGCTAGAACCCATTGGATTTTTTTGTGTGGCAAAACATAAAAGCAATGGTGTATTCAAGCTCAACTGACAGTGTCAGTGAACTCTGGGAACACATTGGGGATGGTTGTCAACATATTCGGGGCTTGTCTGGGGTTTCTAAACATTCACTGGAATTGATGAGGAGATGAGCTGAAACTTTCCCTCACATGAACTGTGGCCATGTGGAACACCTGCTGTAATGTGTTTGTTCTCAAATGTATATCTGCAGTTTGGATCCTCAAAGATTATCTAATAACTATCAGGGAAACCATTGGTTTCTGTGTCTAAGTTTGTTAGGATTATTTGCATGTTTCATTATTCTCTACTGTCCCCTGTCGTTGTACCCATAATAGTCAATCACCCTGTCTTTATACAGGACGAATAAATCAAAAATTGGCCCACATAATATTTCATGCATCGTAAGACAGATAATCCAACTTTAATAATACACACCCGGGTAAGAACAAGTAAGTAGGGTTGCCTATCTTAAGATACATGTAACATTTTCCAGGAAAGTAAGACAGATAATCCAACTTTAATACTCGTAATACACACCCAGGTGAGATCAATTAAGTAGGGTTGCCTATCTTAAGATACATGTAACATTTTCCAGGAAAGTTATGTTTGCCCACTCTGAATTACCACTTGAGGTCGGAAAAGAACTGTAATGCTTTAGACCCACTGTTTGCATATGTTATTATTGTTAAATTTAAATGGTGATCGTTTTTATTAGAAATATTAGGGGGAACTGTGGCTTCTGCGGCAGGCTTCATTATTGCCAGTTCTATTCCCTGTACACAATTAGATATGGTCATATTTTAAGTGGTGTACTGATATAAATATGTTAGAGTCGATGGAATGAGTATATTGTTCTTTGTATAAAACAAAGGAAGTTCTCTCTTTCTTCTGTTTTGATGAATGTAAGAACACCATTTTAGTAGTTCTAAGATAACTGTAGGAATAATGTTAGTATTAGTTACAGTGACTTACTAATTCATTGAATATGTACCTTAACCATCATTTATTACCTGTTCAGGTTTAGCCTATGTTTCAGCAGCTTAATTCCGCTGGAATGTGAGGTTTGGTGATACAACAGTTACGTGATATTGGCGAGCTATCATATGCATATCTGCATTCTTTGTCTTAGAACCTGCAACCTAATTGTTTGTTGTATGAAGTGCGATTATTCGTGCTATACACTACGACTTATGTTATCGCACTATATCGTATTTTAACATGGTCAACCATTACCAACTTATTACTCTCCTGTAGCAACATCCGTAAATGGTACCACTATAATAGTAAATTTAAAAGGTAGGAAAAAACACGTCCAGGTTCAGCATGGAGTCTTGTTTGAATCCTATCTTAATTGCAGACTGAGCATTAACGTTTTCGGTCATGCTTTACCTTTTGTGGTTCTTTTTCACCTCAGAATAATCTCAGAATAATTAGTGTGTCAAGGTGAAATGCGATCTAGTATTCCAACTTTATTCTGACCGTCCCACTATACTTTTAAGCAACATAAAACAGGACAGATATATTTTTTTATGAATATTATATGTACGAGGTTTGGAACTTTAATAGTGGCAAGTATTTATTTACAGCTCGTACAAAACAGATACGGCTTTCAAAGTTTTACTGACCTTCAGAGAAGTCACCAGCATTGTGTATAGCCCGTTGCTATCAACTTGTAAGTCGTAGGATTCTCTTAGCAGTGCCAGTTGTGTTACCAGTTCGAGTTGCGTGGTCTATTGCCCGACGAATTTGCAGCAGTTTTGAAGCGAATGCCGTGAAGTGTTTCCTTCAGTTTAGAAATAGAGTTGAACTTACAAAGGCTTAAATCAGGGGAGTACAGTAGGTGGTATAGCACTTAGCAGCCCCACCAGTCAAACAAATCAGTAACAGCTTGCACTGTATGTGCTTGAGCATTGTCCTGCAAAATGATGGTCAGGTCCTGCAGAAACTGTCATCACTTCTGTCTCTAAGCTGGCCGTAGGTTGTGTTCCAAAAATTATGAAGTAAAAAAATACCAAGTAACACTAAGCAGAAAGTTGAGCAATGAAGAGACCGCAGTAAGAGTAGGCGAAAGGTGGAACAGGATTGAAAAAGCCATTAAAGATACTGCAGAGGAAATAACAGGCGTAAGAAGCAATAGAAGACCCCAGGAATTGTCTGATGAAAATTGCATCTGAGCAATAGAGGAAAAGAACAGGGTGAAAACAAAAGTGCTACGTAGAGAAACCAGAAATAATGTGGAACAATATAGAGAATCAAAGAGAAGAGCTAGCAGACTGTGCAAGAGAAAGAAAGGAGAGTAGACTAAGAAGAAATTTCAAGAAATAGAAGAATTAAAGGAGTAGAGTGAAATAAGAAAGTGCTATCATGCTGTAGGCAAAATGAAGAATAGATTCCAGCCAAAAACAATGGTCTGTTCCAGTAGATATGGAAAAATGATAAGGGAGGAAGAACAGATGGTGGAAAGATGGGCATATTATTTCAAAGATACACTAAGTACTAGCCTAGAAGATGAAAAGACAGCTGCACAGAAGGAAAGAGTGGAGCTGGAAGTAGACAATGAAACCAATGATGCAAGAAAGCCAACACTACAAGAGGTCTCCCAGGCTATGCACAAGTCAAAAAACAATCGAGCCCCTGGGGAAGAAAGCATAATCGCTGAATTAATAAAAACTGGTGGTGACGTTGTAATAAACGAACTGCACACATTGATATCTTATGTATGGTAAACAGAAACTATGCCTGGTAATTGGAAAATTCGAATAATAATCCCCATTTATAAGAAAGGGGACAGAACAGCATCTGAAAACTATAGAGATGTATAACACTCCTAAACACAGCTTATAAATTCTTCACAAGTGTATTAAACGAAAGGATACAGAAGTGTGCAGAAGGCACATTATATAGATCTGCATTTCCTATTCATCGACTTCAAAGAAGCCTTTGACAGCATAAATCGCCAAGGACTATACAGAGTACTGGAAGAAGCTGGTATATGTGCTAAACTAATAAGACTAATTAGAACAACAACGACAGAGACAAGAGCAAAAATAAAGGTCCTTATCAGAACAAGTGAAAGCTTTGACTTTAATAAAGGCGTGAAGCATGGTGATAATCTCTCTCCACTGTCCTATTCAATGTAGCCCTGCATAGTGTAGTAAATAAAATCAACAAAAGAGGCACCATATTTATGAAAACTAGCCGGATATGTGCATACGCTAATGACATTGCTATAGTAGGAAGAAATATCAATACACTCCGAGAAACATACCAGGCAGTGAAAACAGGAGCCTTAAAAATTGGCCTCATAGTAAATGAAAACAAAACACAATATATGGTAATGTCACAATCTGAGGCCAGAAGAACATCTAAAAACCTAAACATCAATGGGAAATGCTTCAAAGGAGTGTCCTCTTTTAACTACTTGCGAGCCCTAATAACAAATTAAAACAGTATTGGAAAGGTTATAAGCGAAAGATTACAAGCAGAAAACAGAGCGTACTTTGCAAATATGCAACTTTTTAGAAATAACCTTGTTACTAGAAAAACAAAACTGCTAATATATAATTCCCTAGTCCGCCCAGTTATCACATATGGCTCACAGGTATGGACGTTGAAAAATCATGATAAAAATGCACTAACAACCATTGAGCGGAAAATATTACGCAAAATCTATGGGCCAATAAGGGAGGAATAAGGCTGGAGAATATGCTACAATGCCGAGTTACAAGAGTTAATACATGGTAGGAACATAGTAAAATTTGTGAAATCACAGCGAATACGATGGCTAGGACACTTGGAGAGAATGACAGAGGACAGAATTCCAAAGAAAATTATGAAAGGTGTGATCCATTCAGCTAGACCTAGAAGAAGATGGATCGACGACGTAATAATGGATCTCACCAGTATGGGATTTGGGGTGGAAAAGAGCAGCAAATAACCGAGAAGTGTGGAGGAAGATCGTTAAAGAAGCCAAGGATCACCAAGGGCTGTAGCGCTACTGAAGAAGATGATGATGATGAAGATGAGTCACACTACTCCTATTTGGGGTCAAGAAATTAGACATCAAATTAAGCCCTCAAATTCTGACCGTTGGATGGTTTTGGGGAACGTAGAAAATCTAATAAATATGCTGCATTGTAATGATGAAACGGATATAAGGGATGAATTATCGACAGGTCAGTTTAAATGTAGTAATCAAGCTAAAGAGATTGTACAAACTGCTATACATGCATTGGTAGGAGGTATACCAGCGGAAATTGTGATTGATACAAGTGCTATGGTAAGCACTATATCAACTAGATTATACAATAAAATACGTGAGGTTGCAAAGGTCATACATATTCTGTCCAGAACTGTGGGGTCATGGGCGCTATTTGCACTAAACCACACAACATTAAAATACAGACAAAGGTGGAAGTAAGGTTAGGAAATTGAGTGATAAAATGCCCGTTCTTATTCATCAATGGATTAATGATAGGATGTATTTTGGTAGCTGACATTTTACAAGAGAAGGATGCAATAATAGTCTTCTATTTGGGTAAATGCTATTTGAATGTCAATAGCCAAAGGATTATAATTGATCTGGTAAGGAGAAAAGTAAACCATGTATAAACTGGCAAGGATTAAAAGTTAATTAAAACCAAGACGGTGCCCACTTGTAGCGCGTCTGTACAAGGTAGTCATGTTGAAGATACTGAGAGACAGATTACGGTGTAAGTAATTGAGCCCACCGCTACTGATTCGTCAGAACGAGTTGAATTTAAAAAAATTATTGTTACCTATGTGCATGTATTTCCTAAAAAATCATGTATAGAAGTCTGGCACTATGAGATTTATTGCCACAATTAATATTTCATCTCATGGTTTAAGAGGACAGTAGTAAATAGTGGTGCGACTGCTACGGTCGCAGGTTCGAATCCTGCCTCGGGCATGGATGTGTGTGATGTCCTTAGGTTAGCTGGGTTTAAGAGGTTCTAAGTTCTAGTGGACTGATGACCACAGCAGTTGAGTTCCATAGTGCTCAGAGCCATTTGAACCAAGTAAATAGTGAAATAAAACAGATACTTGACTGTAATATATAGAACCTCCTACGTCATACAATTGTAGTCCACTGTTAGCAGTACTGATGGCTTGATTTTGGATACAAAGGCAATTAACAAGATTACTTCCTTGTACAAACTCGTCCAGAAAATTTGGGTGAACAATTACAGAAATTTCTTGGGGTTAAATTCCTCACTAGCATTGATTTGCCGAGTGGTCTAAGGCACTGCACTCATGGACTGTGCAGCTGGTCCCGGCTAGGTTCGAGTCCTCCCTCGGGCATGGGTGTGTGTGTAGGATAATTTAGGTTAAGTAGTGTGTAAGCTTAGGGACTGATGACCTTAGCAGTTAAGTCCCATAAGATTTCACACACACAACAACAGCACTGATTTACGAAGTTTGTACTAGCAGGTAAATCTCACTGAGGAGTCTATCGAACACACTGCCTTTATATATGGTGGAAGAAGCTACCAGGTCTGTACTGCCGTTTTAGTTAAATGTGAGTTCAGGGGTGTTTATAACCACTTTAGACACTATCTTAGGATCCGAGCTGCTTGGCGAAGCTGTGCCGTAAGTTGATGATATACTGATAGCTCCTCACAGAAGGAAAGAACTTGTAAGATTGCTAGAGAGGGTACCGGACAAATTTTCAGAGGCGAGCGTGGCAGTTAATTTACAAAAGTCTAAGTACGTTAAGGAGAAGGTTACGTTTGTGGTCACATAATTACCTCTAATGGAATAACACTGATCCAGATAAGATTAGTGCCATCAAACATTTTCTATACATTATTTGGCTTATGCTCATCAGCTGTTAAACAGTACAAGCTCGCTAAGACTTCTGAAGTAAAATGCACTATGGATCGGGACGAGTGATTGTGAGAAAGATTTTAAAACAGTAAGAAAGGCTTTAGTAAATTCTGACATTCAGCATCATCATGATATGAATAGGGATTTCTGTTTAGTTACTGATGCATCATTTTATGGATTAATAGCTTGTTTTTTAGATTCATGAGAGAGTAGGAAAACGAGAAACTGCAGTCATAAGTTTTGCTAGTCGCACCTTATCTGAACGCAAACGCGCCACGGAATTAGAAACTTCAGCAGTAGTTTTGGCGTTCAGAAGAATCTACTATTACATTTATAGAAAGAACGTTAAATTCTATTTTCATCAACAGGCACTGAGTTTTCTCAAGTCTTGCAAGTTGCAACACCCCTGCCCCTAACCACCACCCCCTCCGCCCCCACTTAGCACAGCTGTCTTCGTTTCTTCAGGAATACAAGTTTGAGGTCATTTACATCCCTAGAAGAGATAGCATTGTAGCAGATGCACTGTCACAGTTACTAGAAGGTTTATTAGAATATATGGAACTAATTGAACAAGCAGCTGGCTGTCGAGTGCTGTTAATGCCAAACTATAATTATCGCTGGTAATGCCTAGACACGTGCAGGGACAAGGCTGATTTACAGAATGGAGACAATCGTAGGCAGAAGTTAAGAACGTTGCTTTCACAAAATCCTTTAGTCAAAGAGAAAAACCACTACATGATTCGGAATGCTGTCCTGTTCTATAGTCGAAATCCTAACTGTGACACTTGATGCATTTGCATTCGTAGCACATATGAAGGCGAATTAACTTGGTATATACGAGGGTCACTCCAAAAGAAATGCACACTATTTTTTTAATCCATCTTTTATTCTAAGTGTTTGAAAGTTTTACAGTGCTTAGATACATCCTTTAGGAACAATATTTTCATTTCTCCACATAATTTGAATCCCTCTCAACTGCCTAACGCCATCTTGGAACCAGCGCCTGTTTACCCGCACGGTAAAATTCTGGACCAACCTGTTGGAGCCACTGTTTGGTAGCGTGCAGAAGGAAGTCATCATCTTCAAACTTTGTTCCACGAAGAGAGTCTTTCAGTTTCCCAAAGAGATGATAGTCACATGGAGCCAGGTCAAGATTTCAAGGCGGGTGTTACAGTGTTGTCCATCCGAGTTTTGTGATCGCTTCCATGGTTTTTTGGCTGACATGTGGCCGTGCATTGTCGTGCAAGATCGAAACATCCTGCTTTTGCCGATGTGGTCGAACACGACTCAGGCTCCCATTATCAAGAGGATAATAAACCACTGCAGCTGACAAACCTACAGCGCTGCTGTCTGACAATGCATCTAACTTTACTTGTCACACTGTCATTTTCCACGTGAGCGTGACATTAAATAGGTATTAATCTCACTTTTCATACACAAGAAAATCCATGTTGGCACGTCTTTAGGAAGCTCAACAGATTCATTATGACTTACGCACACAATCCTCAGACGAAATAGATCGAGTATTTTAGGATTCTTTGAGCAGATGGTAAATAGTTCTCTTCTGCATAACACGCAATTCACTCCAGGAGAACTTATTGGTAAATCCAGAGAGAAGACTGAATAAAAATCCACTTCCTCGGTTATGCGGAGAAGTATGTTCCTTGGAGGAGAAGTTAGGTATGGTACCAGTTATTCACACAACAGGCACACTTACGTATATTACGCAATGATAGAAAGCTACAAAATGGGCAAAAATACCAGGTTGGGGATTATACTCATTCAAGAATTCACTCGAAGGCGTCCTTCTTCACAAGAGAAATAGTATGTGGCAGCATTTATATAGTGACGTTTATAAGACTGTGAGGATATCCCATGATGGAAGTTCCCTTCTGGTTTATCCTCATAATGAAAAGAAACAGGGATTATATCCCCATCAGGATTTTAAGAAGTATTTTCACAAGTAGATGATTTTGTTTTCATTTCTGTAATATTTATGAAGCTTCCTGGCAGATTAAAACTGCGTACCGGACCGAGACTCGAACTCAGGACCTTTGCCTAACCCGGGCAAGTGCTCTACCATCTGAGCTACCCAAGTACGACTCACGGCCTGTCCTCACAGCTTTACTTTTACCAGTACCTCGTCGCCTACCTTCCAAACTTTACAAAAGCTCTCCTGCGAAACTTGCAAAACTAGCACTCCCGAAATAAAGGATACTGCGGAGACATGGCTTAGCCACAGCCTGGGGGAGCTTCTGTAAAGTTTGGAAGGTAGGAGACGAGGTACTGGCAGAAGTAAAGCTGTGAGGACGGAGCGCGAGTCGTGCTTGTGTAGCTCAGATCGTAGAGCACTTGCCCGCGAAAGGCAAAGGTCCCGAGTTCGAGTCTCGGTCTGGCACACAGTTTTAATCTGCCAGGAAGTTTCATATCAGAGCACACTCCGCTGCAGAGTGAAAATATCATTCTGTAATATTTATGTTTAAGTCTACTTATTGAAGGTAATTTGTAACTGGTTAACTGGTACTGCCTACAGGAGTTAGGAGTCGAACAGGAAAGAAATGCATTTTAACAATGTATAGATTTAAGTGTCAGGAAGCCTTTTCTAGAAGTACTTGTATGGAGTGTAGCCATGTATGGATGTGAAGATAAATAGTTTAGACAAGAAGAGAATAGAAGCTTTCGAAATGTGCTTCTACACACGAATGCTGAAGATTAGACGGGTGGATTACGTAACTAATGAGGAGGTACTGAATAGAATCTGGGAGAAGAGAAATTTGTGCCACAACTTGACTAGAAGAAGGGTTCGGTTAGTAGGGCACGTTCTGCGGCATCATGGAATCACCAATTTAGTGATGGAGGGAAGCGTGGAGGGTAAAAATCGTAGAGAAAAACCAACAGATGAATACACTAAGAAGATTCAGAAGAATGTAGGTTGCAGTAGTTACTCGGAAATGAAGAAGCTAGCACAGAACAGAGTAGCATGAAGAGCTGCACCAAACCAGTGTCTGGACTGAATGCCACTACAACAACAACGAAAAATACTATTAAGTTAAGGAAGCCAATATTTAAGTGCTCACAGGAAAAGGAGGTCTAATGATAAATTTTTTGGAGGACGTAGTTCTCACTTTCTGATTACTTACCTGGAGAATGAAAAATTTGCTTGGTAAACTGCTACCCGAACAGTTTGTACACTTGTCAATATATGTAAATGGATGTAAATATAGTTGTAAAGATTATCGGTTAAGAGACACTGTAGTATTAGTCTGAGCTTTGTATGGACAAATGCTGTGTCAAAAACTAGGCCCACAAGTTGTCATGTTCCTCAGGATAGTCCAAAAAAACGACTAATAACCGATAACGCGATTCTCTAAAAGTGAAAGATTCAAATATGTCCCATGCTAAACACGGGTCAAACACTAAGTGCATATAATTATGTTGTAGAACTGTTTCGAAAACGCTTAACTCACTGAGGTAACTTCGAGATGCCAAGCAAAATGGACGGATGCTTCTTGCCTATTGTTCTCGTCGATGACCTAGTATCGAGAAGCTGAGTATCAGGATAGGTCCTAACACAGCCGAATGGCATCGCCTGTACCATTACTTTGGTTCCAACACTCGTTTTCATCATCTGCCGCAATATTCGACCACTCCTGAAATCCTGCACCTCACGAACTAGAACATCTGTTGCCAGTACCGCAACAGAACAGGAAGCAGCTCTGAGCTGTGATCACTTTGTGTTATGTCACGTCGTTTTTATGTTGTTCGCAGTCAACATAGAACTGAAAAACACTAAAAGTAATAACGAAACATTTAAAGTATTTGTAGTAAACAAAAAAAACTGGCAGAGGGTTCAATGAACCACCTTCATGCTGTCTCTCTACCGTTCCACTCTCGAACTGCACGCGGGAAAACGAGCACTTAATTTTTTCCGTGAAAGCCCTGATTTTTCTTATTTTATCGTAATGATCATTTCCCCCTATGTAGGTGGGTGCCAACAGAATGTTTTCGCAACCGGAGGAGAAAACTGGTGATTGAAATTTCATGATAAGATCCCGTCGCAACGAAAAACGCCTCTGTTTTAATGACTCCCACTCCAACTCACGTATCATGTCTGTGACACTATCTCCCCTATTTCGCGATAATACAAAACGAGCTGCCCTTCTTTGTACTTTTTCGATGTCATCCGTCAGTCCCATCTGATGCGGATCCCACACCGCACAGCAGTACTCCAGAATAGGGAGGACAAGCGTAGTGTAATCAGTCTCTTTGGTAGACCTGTTGGACCTTCTAAGTGTTCTGCCAATGAATCGCAGTCTTTAGTTTGCTCTACCCACAATATTATCTATGTGATCGTTCCAATTTAGGTTATTTGTAATTGTAATCCCTAAGTATTTAGTTGAATTTACAGCCCTCAGATTTGTGTGACTTATCGCGTAATAGAAATTTAGCTTATTTCTTTTAGTACTCATGTGAATAACTTCGTACTTTTCTTTATTCAGGGTCAATTGCCACTTTTCGCACCATACAGTTGTTTTATCTAAACCATTTTGCAAGTCGTTCTGATCATCTGATGACTTAACAGGGCGGTAAATGACAGCATCATCTGCAAACAATTAAGATGGCTACTCAGATTGTCTCCTATGTCGTTAATAGAGATCAGCAACATTAGAGGGCCTACAACACTTCCTTGGGGAACGCCAGATATTGCTTCTGTTTTACTCGATGACTTTCCGTCTATTACTACGAACTGTGACCTTTCTGACAGGAAATAACGAATCCAGTCGCACAACTGAGGTGATACTCCGTAGGCACGCAGTTTGATTAGAAGACTCTTGTGAGGATCGGTGTCGAAAGCCTTCTGGAAATCTAAAAATACGGAACTAATTTGACATCCCCTGTCGATAGCACTTATTACTTCATGAGTATAACCGGCCTGCTTGGCTGAGCGGTTTTAGGCGCTACAGTCTGGAACCGCGCGACCGCTACGGTCGCACGTTCGAATCCTGCCTCGGGCATGCATGTGTGTGATGTCCTTAGGTTAGTTAGGTTTAAGTAGTTCTAAGTTCTAGGGGACTGATGACCTTAGAAGTTAAGTACCATAGTGCACAGAGCCATTTGAACCTATTTTCATGAGTATAAAGAGCTAGTTGTGTTTCACAAGAACGATATTTTCTGAATCCGTGCTGACTATATGTCAATAAATCGTTTTCTTCGAGGCACTTCATAATGTTAGAATACAGTATATGTTCTAAACCCTACTGCAAATCGACGTTAGTGATATAGGCCTGTAATTCAGCAGATTACACCTGCTTCACTTTTTGGGTATTGGTGTGACTTGAGCAATTTTCCAGTCTTTAGGTACTTATCTTTCTGTGATCGAGTGGTTGTATATAATTGCTAAATATAGAGCTATTTTATCAGCATACTGTGAGAGGAACCTGACTGGCATACAATCTGGACCCGAGGCCTTCCCTTTATTAAGTGATTTAAGCTGCTTTGTTACATCGAGGATATCGACTACTATGTTTCTAATCTTGGCAGTTGTTCTTGACTGGAATTCAGAAATATTTACTTCGTCCTTTTGGTGAAGAAGTTTCGGAAAACTGTGTTTAATAACTCTACTTTAGTGGCACTGACATCAGTGACTTCACCGTAGTTATCGCGCAGTGAATTTATTGATTGTGTCTTGCCACTGGTGTGCTTTGTGTATGACCAGAATCTCTTGGGGTTTTCTGCCAGATTTCGAGAGAGAATTTCGTTATGGAAATTATTAAAAGCATCTCGCATTGAAGTACACGCCATATTTCGAACTTCAGTAAAACTTTGCCAATCTTGGGGATTTTGCGTTCTTTTAAATTTGGGATGCTTTTTTCGTCGCTCCTGCAACAACGATCTTACCGGTTTTATGTACCATGGGGGATCAGTACCATCACTTATTAATTTATGTGGTATATATCTCTCAATTGCTGTTGATACTATCTCTTTGAAAACATTCCACAACTTTTCTACACTTACATGATCAGAGCGGAAAGACTGAAGACTGTCTCTTAAAAAGGCGTTAAGAGCATTTTTATCAGCTTTTTTAAATACATATACTTTTCGTTTCTTTTTTATGGTTGTAGGTGTTACGGTATTCAGCCTAGCAGCAACTGCCTTGTGGTCGCTAATTCCTGTATTCGTCACAACACTCACTATTTGTCCAGGATTATTTGTTGCTAAAAGGTCAAGTATGCTTTCGCAACCATTTACGCTTCGAGTGGGCTCATGAACTAATTGTTCAAAATAATTTTCTGAGAAAGCATTCAGTACAATTTCGGATGATGTTTTATGCCTGCCGCCGGCTTTAAATGTATAATTTTTCCAGCATATCGAGGGTAGATTGAAGTCACCACCGACTATAATTGTATGAGCGGGGTACTTATTTGAAATGAGATTCAAGTTTTCTTTGAACTTTTCAGCCACTATGTCTTCTGAGTCGGGGGGGGGGGGGGGTCGGTAAAACGATCCAATTAATAGTTTAGTCTGATTATCAGATACAACCTCTACCCATACTATTTCACATGAACTATCTACATCAATTTCGCTACAAGGCAAACTACCTCTGACAGCAATAAATACTCCACCACCAACTGTATTTAATGTATCCTTTCTGAACACTGTTAGGTCGCTATTAGACCGTTTGAAAAATTTCGGCTGAACTTATTTCCGGCCTTAGCCAGCTCTCTGTACCTACAACTATTTGAACTTCCGTGCTTTCTATTAGGGCTTGGAGCTCTGGTTCTTTCCCAACACAGCTACGATAATTTACAATACCAGTCGTTTCTACAACTACCTTACTGTGTTTTACCTGCCCACTTTCTGACGGACGCCCCTTCTGTGGTTCCCTGAGACCCTCCAACCTGATAAACCTCCCAGTCCCTTGCACACAGCCCCCGCTACCTGTGTAGCCGTCTCCTGTGTGTAGTGGACTCCTCACCTATTAAGCTATACTACGTTGTCGATTATAAAATATTATCAGACACCAACTCTGGTAACTGATTCGAGTTTTTTCTATACTTCATAATAAACAACCACTCTCACAGTTTGCAAAAGTTTTGTCTGAAAGACTTTCACACCAAATAATGGCAATTTTATCTGTTTAACTTGCCATAGTAGAAAACAGCACTGTGTTCTGCAATTATCTGAAACTGTATTACAAAGATGGAATCTTGACAACCACCCATCAATAAACACTTATTGAACAATACAACTCCTTTCAAACTGATTGTAACTACGATACTGTCAACAATATGTAACCATCGTATGTCTAATTAACCAACCCCCTGATAGTGCATTTGAGTGGCCATTCCAGGTTCTTCCAATCCTTATCATAGTTATTCAAGGGGGCAATGTAACAAATTAAATTTGGTCGTTTATTTAGGTAGCATACTGAGAAACAAACATATCCTTGAACTCAGTGTGTTAACAGCTGATGGAATGATTGCGTTGCTCTTTTGTATAAAACAAAGGAAGTTCCTTTAGAGTCCTTCTTACTATCTTTCTTTCTTCTGTCTTGATGAATGAAAGAACGCCATTTATGTAGCAGTAAGGTAACTTAAAAAATAATATTACTTTTGGTTAAAATTAGATACTGTTTTATTGAATATGTACCTTACCCATCATTTATTATGTCTACAGGTTATTATGTCCATGATTCAGCGGCTTAATAGAGCTGGGACACGGAAATTTGGTGATGAACGATTACCTGCCGTCGCTGTGCTATCATATACATTTTTGCATCCTTTCTCTTAGAACCTGCAGTCTTAATGGCTTGTTATATGAAATCTTATTCTTCTTGCTACACGCTGCGACATACATTGTCGCATTGTACTGCATTTTAACATGGTCAACCATCACCCAACTTACTGCTCTCTGACAGCGATCTCTGCGCCTGGTTTCACTATAACAGGAAATTTAAATGATATAAAGCACAGATTCAGGTTCAGCGTAGAGTCTTGTTTAAATCCTGCCTCAGCTGCAGACTAAACAAGATCATTTTCATTCCTCCTTTCCCATTTGTATCTCTTTTTCATCTCAAAACAATTAGTATGCGAAGGTGAAATGCAATCTAGCATTCCAGCTTTATTCTGACTCCGTGTATTTTTTTTTAAGAGACACTTCCCTCTCCCCCACCCTCCTACCCTCATCACATCCCTGTAGATCACTTGTCCTATTGGTAGGGAATTCATGGATAGGTTATCCTATTGGTTGGGAACTATGGGCGAGTCTGCATGGTTCCTTGATGTTTTCCAAGATGGCAGAACTGTCCCTGAAGGTCATTGGAACCAGATGCAAGTGTGAGCATAGAATGTGACCCTTGCCCACAGGTGTGAGCACAGGAAACACTTGATAGGCATTTATAACATCACATTCCAAGATGGCGACGAGGGGAGTCATATAGGTACGTTGAGACACGATAGCGGCCAGTACGACGTCACAATCCAAAAAGTCAGAACTAGCCTTCAAGGTCAAGGGGACAGTGGAAGCTCAACGTAGGATGGTGATCCGATATCCCGACCTTCGATACTTTTTTATTTAGGAATATGTTTGTATATTAATCTCAGCACTTGTCCTTTGCAGCTAACTCATTTGAGCTTGTTACTCTTCGCCACCGCGCATCACATGACTGCCAGTGCATTCAGATTTTGAAGTTATACTGGGAGTTGAAAGTGTTCAGTGAAATGTGATGATGACGTTGGCTGAGGAGCGGGAAGTGATGCACGGCAATTTGAAGCATATCGAGGATCTACTTCCCTATGGTAAACCACTTCAAAACACTCACATTAGGACCATCAATACGCATGGTGACGCCACACTGAAGTTATCATCTCAAGACCTGGGGCAGAGTGTTAATTCAAAACGTTTAACGGTTGTGAACTTACGCCATTTGTACAACTCCATATGGATAGACTGAGTTTATAGCGGGTGTACGTCAAAGCGCTGAACAACAGTGCTGTCCAATATGCGATATAACACGAAATTCATGCGACTGAGGGGTTGGACATGTGTATCTCTATCAAGCTCAGATCTGCTAAATTCACTCTTATAAGCAGAAATTCAGCACAGGGAGTATTTACAAACTGTATTCCTGCAACTGTCGTTCCTCCAATAGTCCTGAATACAATATAGGCCAACTTCATAGCTTAGAAAAAACAATTATCTGCAAAATATTGCAGTGGACAGTGCAATGTTTTAACAATGTACAAATAACTGTATCGAAAATGTACATAATAAAAAAAGCATCTCTTAGAAAATTGTAAAATGTTTTATTTCACCCCATCATGTCATTTTTAAGCAGTACATCTAAAAGTGTATAAAGATGTGCAGTCATTATATCGTAACCTGTGTCCTGTTTTTGTGTAATTGTCTTACTGACTGAGCTACAATGACTGTGAATCTTTATAAACTTTTAGAAATAATAAGTAAAAGCCGGTCGGTGTGGCAGAGCGGTTCTACGCGCTTCAGTCTGGAACCGTGATACCGCTACGGTCGCAGGTTCGAATCCTGCCTCGGGCATGGATGTGTGTGATGTCCTTAGGTTAGTTAGGTTTAAGTAGTTCTAAGTTCTAGGGGACTGATGACCTCAGATGTTAAGTCCCATAGTGATCAGAGCCATTTGAACCAATTAATAAAAATTGACTTAATGGAGTTAAATAAAACATATTAGAATTTTGTACCAAATATTATACATGTTTTTGATACAGAGGGTGACTAGAAACGAGTGACTTTGAGTGATGAATTACGCTATACACTGTGGCAGTCTGATGTAAGAGTTTAGGTTGGCGAATGCCTGGAGAACGTTCTGCCATCACGTATAGTACTGACAGCAAAGTATGGAGGAGGTGATGTTATGGTTATAGGGTGTTTATAGTGGTTAGGGTGTGGATCCCTTATGATGGCTTAAAAAACGCTAAACTAGAAAAGGTATTAACTCATTTTATGGCACTGTTAAATGTGTTGTGTAAATCCAAGAACATAATGTCGAAACCTATTCAAAGAATTGGGCATATTAACCACAGTTTCTCAGTATATTTATTCCTTAATGATGTTTGTTGTAAATAATACATCTCTTTTTCCAACTAGGTGCTTAGTACACAGTATCAGTACTAGGAATAAGAACAAAATACATAAAGATTTAAAATCATTTACTCTTGCCCAGAAAGGAGTCCAGTATTCAGCACGCATATTTTCAATAAGTTACCAGCAACCATTAAGGGTTTAGTTTCAGACAAGGCAGAGTTTAACATAATTTAAAAGCATTTTTGGTGGCCAACTTCTTCTATTCCATCCATGAGTTTCTCAACAAGTGCAGTAGACCATTTTAATGAAAATTTATTATATTTTAATTTTTAACAATACTTGGTTGTAACAGCCAAGTAACTACCTACTGCCCGCAGCTCGTGGTCTTGCGTTCTCGCTTCCCGCGCCCGCGTTCCCGGGTTCGATTCCCGGCGGGGTCAGAGATTTTCTCTGCCTTGTGATGACTGGGAGTTGTGTGATATCCTTAGGTTAGTTAGGTTTAAGAAGTTCTAAGTTCTAGGGGACTGATGACCATAGCTGTTAAGTCCCATAGTGCTCAGAGCCATTTTACCCGTTTGAGCTACCTACTGTGTGAATGATGGATGTATGGAAAGCAGATGTAAGTCTTAAGTCTGTAAATAGTGGAAGTTTAATTTTAAATCTTGTACGTAATCTGACTGTTCTTAACTGAGGATCACTGAAATGAATAATTTACTTTAATTTTTGACAATACTTGGTTGTAATAGCCAAGAAACTAGCAAATGTTTGAATGATGGATTTAATGAAAGCAGATGTAAGTATTAAACCTGTAAATATTAGAAGTTTAAATTTAATTCATGTACATAATTTTACTGTTTATTGACTGAGGATCATTAAAATTAATGAAACTCAAGTTTTTCTAATTACGTTTTTGTAATGTGTTTATCTGACAAGTTCCACACCCAGAAGGATTCCCTCTTTGATGGGTCTATGGAATGAATAATTAATCTAATCTGTACAGCAGAGCAACAGTTCTGAGATAATGATTGTATGAGAATGACAATGTAGCCTGTCATAAAGCAGCATCTGGGAGGCAATTGTTTGTAGACAATAACATTCCTGAAATGGGCTGACCTGCCCTGAGCCCCGACCTGAATTGAATGGAACACCTTGCGAGAATGTCCACTTCGCTCCAGACTCCAGTGTTTAACATATTTACCTTCCCTAGTTTAGAATCTTGAAGAACATTAGGCTGCCATTCCTCCACAGACATTCGTACACCTCATTGGAAGTGTCGCCAGTAGAACTCACACAATCAGATAGGCGAATGGTGGATACAGCTCGTATCGATGTCCACTAGTAAGTGGCCGTATATTTTTGATCAGATAGCGTATGCTTCAGATATTCTTCGACTAACATGAGAACCCTTTGGTCATATTGCTACAGCGCTCATAATATGTACGTAGCAGGCTACGACAGTGAAAATCATGTGTGAAAACGCTTGCTTGAGGTAGCAAATGCTGTAAGCTGTTTATGGGCACATGACCCAAAGCGTAGGTCGTTTAATGATTCGTTGGAAGATCGGATACCAGCAGAACCCAGATGAGCACCTTCAGATGTGAACTGAATATCACCGAAAGCTGTGCACTCGTGCTCACCTGTAAATGCTCCGTTTATTCATTCAAATTTACGCATACACAACGCAAGTGGTATTCTATGCATCCAATTGGCTATGCAGGTTAATCAGTAGGCAGCTGTACCCCCACATGCAAAGGGGGCAGATGTGTGCAAATAGTCGACGTGTAGGCTGTCGGGTAGCCAGGCCTTAGTCCACAGCGTACGTGACTCTACCGCATCGCGCAAACCATACGCGAGCAAGGGTGTCCTAGTGACTCAGGCATGCACAGAAGGTGTGAAACAGGGCTACCTGGCAGTTAGCCCGTACTAGCTGCGCCTGCCAGAAGGTGAGCTGGGAATTTCCGTGCCCTAATGAGTCAGTGTTGGACAGCCTGCGCTATGGCAATGTAACAGGTCAGTCGCCTGTTTAGATGATGTCCCATGTCTTTAGGGTCAAAATTATGCAGACAGCAGTGCATCCTACACTGAGTGTTTTGAGAGAACAAAACAATGGGGCAAAAAGAAAATTTCAGGCGGTACAAGGTCTCAGACGAGTAATAAAAATGAAGTACATGTTTGTAAATGCTTGCTTCAATGTTGCTGGTGCTGCCCTAAAAAGTAGTACACTATCGTCCTTCAAATGTCCATGCTAGAAAGTACCTGTGGTTTACAGTTCATGACAGATTTTCAAAGATGGAACATTGCTTAGTGCTGAAACTTTAAGAAATTCATTTAAAGTATCGCAAAATGTAATGCCCAGGAAGGCAAACACATCTACAGAATAAAGTTTGGCAACACGCATCACGCTTATTGGAATATATTTACCACCTCATATAGAAACTTACGAGAAATTGGGTCATTCACGCCACAGAGGGCTGTCTAGAATTCTGTACAAAGAACTGCTCGTGCAGTGTCATCATCTATGAACACCATTTGCTGTCACTCCATCAGAAGTTGCATATGTTTAGTATTAAATCAAGAGCACTGGTGGAAATGGGCACCTCTTTTCAGTGGCCAGACTTGATGAAACTCACTTCCAACCCTATGATGCCACAGGCTATCTCCTGGTTGAATGCAAAAGCTCCAGCTCTTGTTAGTGACCTCGACTGCAAAATCAAGTCAGTAAATTTTAAAAAATAAATTCTCGACTAGAATGAGGTCATTAGAGACAGGGCAAAAGCATAGATCGAAGAAGAGTGCGGGAGGAAATCGGCCATGGGTTAAACGGAACCAATCCAGCATTTACCCTGAGTGATTTAGGGAAGCTACAGAAAAACTAACTAAGGATGTGCAGACAGGTATTTGAACTGCCTTCCTTCAGAATGCGAGTCTGATGTCTTATCACTGCACCACCTCGCTCGGTGTCAAAAAATTTTTGCAAGACTGACACTCAAAGCAAAAGTAAAGTGCAACAAGTGCATGAGAATTAGAACCTTAAAAATATGAGTTTCTACGTACACAGTCTCTAACTTGGTTTCCACTATAGAGCTTTTAGCACAAAGTACGATAGCCACTACAGTTTTCCTTCAAACTACACGATAATTTTGCACATGTAACTCAAAAGTAATCCTATTTCATAGAAATAATCGTGCCGTTTTTATCCGTTTGACACCTTGCTCTCATAACTCTTTAACGCTTATGTTAACCAAGTTTCGTAAGTCGGTGTTGTAGTGCCCAAGTGGGTAGAAGGTAAACCTGCTGTTTTCATGGCTCACACAAAATGTTATATAATATCCTAATTGTCGTCAGTTAATGTCAATATCATAGTCTAAAGCAACAGAAACAGTCACGAGAGCGTTGATTATCGTAAGTATTAAATAGGACATGAATGTGATGATCGCGAATCATTGCATATTACAGTGTGTTGTTAATAACCATCGATTATTATAAAAATGTTTTGATACTGGGCTGCAGCAGGAACTGCAGATAGATATTATAGATGGGATTTAATTTGCTGGAAGTGTTCATAAGTGAACCCCACTGCGTTACGATTTTCACTTAACTGTACGAGTTCAACGACATATCAGCAAGTCCACGACCTGGTGCTATCGGCTGATGTGAAAGGGACATCATTTGTAGAAGGAGCCAGCTAGGAGACCCCCATAGGTACTGTTGGTGATGTGTAACGGTTCTGCACGACCTCAATCACCGCTCTCATGTGTAGGATCGGTTTTTTTTACAAAGACGCTCCAGGGCACCTAGTGCTGTAACTTTTTTTGGAAGAAACCGTCGTACAGAAATCAACTGCACATTCACTTTCGTGTGTTCTTTAAAAATTGTGACCAGCATATACGTATTTAAAATGTTACTGTTTAATTAATAGATAACAGAAATAACTCTACTCAAAAAGAAGAGTTTATATGAACTTTATAACAAGAGCTAAAGACTGTCAGCATTTGAGTTTATATTAACACTTATTTGAACTTACCTTCTCACGTCAATTAAGAAATATCAATTCTACATGTTCCCTTCATAACAAAAATAAAATGTCGTGCCAATCATTTTCTTTAATGAACTTGAATTAATGTTTCATTGCCTTTTGACGTGTGAATTGATCTCAAAATAAACGCAATAGGAATTTGTTTTCAAACACTTTTTCACACATGGATATTGTCAATGTGATAGAATCGTGCTGTTATACTAACCGTTGTTAGGACCAGCATATGGAGGCATATGTTGAGAATGTTTGTTAGTATTGGACCGAACAGCGCGTAACTAATGACAGGTTCCAGCTCCTTTACAGCTCTGAAACATATGAAAATATAATAACATATAATAAGGTAAGTATGATCACATATTCATCGGTAAGAAGCGTACAATACACTAATGTAAAATGCATATCATACGTAAGTATAGGAGGACATTTCGGTTGTGCACTACATCAGATAATGCATATAACTTATTGAACTTACTGTTTAGATAATGTCACCTGAGCTTTTCAAGCGAATGCTGCCGTCTAGAACGTTTAATGCTGGCTTAGCTTGACAGCCGTTTGTATTAAAGCTACAATTTCGTTGTTATATCTATTACAGGATCTTAATTAATTTGAATACACTCGAATTTTACTCTAATGCATCTAGCAGCTTTTCATAAGATGTAGATAATTGCACTTAGTATGAGTATAAATGTTAAGATTCCGATACTTTACTCGGAACAGACATAGAGAAATTCACGAATCACACATATAAGGACATGCGCACAAAACAAAAAATTAGCCACCACTGGAGACAACACTTTAACGCCACATCTAGTCTTGACAACTGCCTCAAGTCAGTGTGTAAAAGAGTCCATAATCTTCTTCAGGTACTCCGTACCCAGCTGAAATAATTCACGGATGATTAGATCCAGTGGAGGTATCAGACTGCTGAGATGTTGATAGCTACATTTCACCCACTGTTCCAAATACTCCCAGATTGTTTTCTGTGGGACTGAGGTCTGATGACTTAGCGGAACAGTCGACGTGTGATTGGGTGTTTGAATGTTGGTGAAACCAGCAACGTATATGTGCAATACTGTGAGCATGACTGTTGTCATCTTTGAAGATACACTCCTGGAAATGGAAAAAAGAACACATTGACACCGGTGTGTCAGACCCACCATACTTGCTCCGGACACTGCGAGAGGGCTGTACAAGCAATGATCACACGCACAGCACAGCGGACACACCAGGAACCGCGGTGTTGGCCGTCGAATGGCGCTAGCTGCGCAGCATTTGTGCACCGCCGCCGTCAGTGTCAGCCAGTTTGCCGTGGCATACGGAGCTCCATCGCAGTCTTTAACACTGGTAGCATCCCGCGACAGCGTGGACGTGAACCGTATGTGCAGTTGACGGACTTTGAGCGAGGGCGTATAGTGGGCATGCGGGAGGCCGGGTGGACGTACCGCCGAATTGCTCAACACGTGGGGCGTGAGGTCTCCACAGTACATCGATGTTGTCGCCAGTGGTCGGCGGAAGGTGCACGTGCCCGTCGACCTGGAACTGGACCGCAGCGACGCACGGATGACCGTAGGATCCTACGCAGTGCCGTAGGGGACCGCACCGCCACTTCCCAGCAAATTAGGGACACTGTTGCTCCTGGGGTATCGGCGAGGACCATTCGCAACCGTCTCCATGAAGCTGGGCTACGGTCCCACACACCGTTAGGCCGTCTTCCGCTCACGCCCCAACATCGTGCAGCCCGCCTCCAGTGGTGTCGCGGCAGGCGTGAATGGAGGGACGAATGGAGAGGTGTCGTCTTCAGCGATGAGAGTCGCTTGTGCCTTGGTGCCAATGATGGTCGTATGCGTGTTTGGCGCCGTGCAGGTGAGCGCCACAATCAGGACTGCATACGACCGAGGCACACAGGGCCAACACCCGGCATCATGGTGTGGGGAGCGATCTCCTACACTGGCCGTACACCTCTGGTGATCGTCGAGGGGACACTGAATAGTGCACGGTACATCCAAACCGTCATCGAACCCATCGTTCTACCATTCCTAGACCAGCAAGGGAACTTGCTGTTCCAACAGGACAATGCACGTCCGCATGTATCCCGTGCCACCAAACGTGCTCTAGAAGGTGTAAGTCAACCACCCTGACCAGCAAGATCTCCGGATCTGTCCCCCATTGAGCATGTTTGGGACTGGATAAAGCGTCGTCTCACGCGGTCTGCACGTCCAGCACGAACGCTGGTCCAACTGAGGCGCCAGGTGGAAATGGCATGGCAAGCCATTCCACAGGACTACATGCAGCATCTCTACAATCGTCTCCATGGGAGAATAGCAGCCTGCATTGCTGCGAAAGGTGGATATACACTGACTAGTGCCGACATTGTGCATGCTCTGTTGCCTGTGTCTATGTGCCTGTGGTTCTGTCAGTGTGATCATGTGATGTATCTGACCCCAGGAATGTGTCAATAAAGTTTCCCCTTCCTGGGACAATGAATTCACGGTGTTCTTATTTCAATTTCCAGGAGTGTAGTAGTGTTCATAGCAAACTCATCAGAAATGTACCGCCTGACAAGAAAAATTTAAGCACTCTGGAAGAGAGGAGGAAACGAAATGAAACTTCACCAGATTAAGAGGGTATGTGGTGTTACTTCAGTGATTACAAAATCGCGTCATATTCACCAAAAAAAACTTGGTAGTGTGAGCCGATATATCAGTATGGCATTACTACAACTCTTGCATTGAAGCACGCACTGATTCGGCAGGGAAAGGCATCATAAAGCCCTCATACTCTCTTCTGAGTCAAGCTGGCTCACAACTCTAGTAAAGCTTCCTTGACGTCTGGTTACTCGCACTGGCAAATAGTAGATATCCGAGGTGGTCTCAAACATGTTCTATCAGACAGATATTGCTGGCCACAGAAGTACCTTATAATCACTCAGACGTGCACATGTGGACAAGCACTGTCTTAGCGTCATATTACAGTCGCATGAAGATCCATGAAGTGTGTGATGTACTGTTGTGTCATCATGGTTCCCTCAGTCATTGCTAGCCTTTATCTGAATTCATACTCGATGGCCCCCAACGCCATGACTCCAAGAGTAACACCTCTGTGCCGCTCCAAAACATTGGGAGAATGGTAACTCTCTCCGGGTCACCACCATACATGCTGGCAATAGTCATCCCATGTAGTAGAGAAGCACGATCATAGCTGAACACAGTGCAATGCCATTCATCAGCAGTCCATCTTCTTGATCAAGGAACCACTCCAAACGCAGCCCTTTGTGTTGTGGTGTTAATGGCAGCATACACATGGGATAGTAATACCTTATTCAAGCTCGCCCGGTTAGTCGAGCGTTCTAACGCATAGCTTTCTGGAGCGGGAAGAAGCCCCTGGTCCCCGGCACGAATCCACCTGTCGGACTTGTGTTGAGGTCCAGTGAGCCGGCCAGTCTGTGGATGGTTTTTAGGCGGTTTTCCATCTGCCTCGGCAAATTCGGGTTGGTTTCCCTTATTCCGCCTCAGCTACACTATGTCAAGGATTGCTGCGCAAACAAGTTCTTCATGTATACGTACACCACCATACTCTACCACGCAAACATAGGGGTTACACTCAGATGGTGTGAGACGTTCCCTAAGGGGGGGGGGGGGGGGGGGGAGTGTCCTCTGTGGGTCGAACTGCACAGTAACCCTGGGTTCGGTGTGGGGTGGCGGAGGCGTGAAGTGGACTGTGGTAGTTGTTGTGGAGTTGTGGACCACTGCGGCTGCGGCGGGGACATAGCCTCTCCGTCGTTTCAAGGTCCCCAGTTAACATACATACAACATACAATACCTTATTCTGACGGTTGCTAGTCTCCAACCAGTGGTGTGGAATGACCAGAATGTTACAGGGAGTCCATTACTTTTTCTCAGACGGCAGGTGCAGGTGTGTAAAGATCTTGATGCACTTGCTCCACAATACAGCGATCCTCCCTTGTGGCACTTGTGTTAGTCAGTCATGGCCGACCAGAAAGTTGATGGCAAGTATGCCCACCCTGATAATCCCATGCAGTCCAATACAGAGCAACTGTCACATTTGAGTCCCCACTACTCTGGATACTGCATGATTCGACCAACTGGCCAAATGTAGGCCAAGAATGAGACCGTTTGAAACTCCGTCAGGTACCGATAAATCTGTCTCACACTGGTACACGGCATCTCTACACCCTTCACAGTGATCTCTCAGCATCTGATGCTGTTCACTTTCCTTTTATCCAGGACCAGTAACAACACTAAACACGAGTAACACTTACACATTTTGATGGTCATTCTTCCTGCCACAGAACTGTAACTCTAATCATTTACTTATCTGCCGATGGTATGTATGTGTACAGTAGCGGCACCACTGTTTAGGATACGGAAAATTAGTTTTGTATTCTGAGCACAAGGTACAGCCAGGTGTGGGCCGGATTGCACTGGGTTATGCATACCAACAGTTGCGAAGTAGAATAGAGGCCAAAGGGCCGTCAAATTGCTGAAAGAGTATATGTAGCTGTTTTACATGTTTCATGTCACGTGCAGAAGGGACCCACTGGCCAACCTAGCGTGTTATGAGTATGTGACGTGAAGTGGTGTGCTTGGCAAAAGAGAGGTGCACAGCTGAGTATAAATAGGTGCCGTCTTCTAACGAGTTTCATTCAAGTCTGGCAGCTCTCCTGGATGGCGGGGCGTGTCACACCACCGGCTACACACAGCAGCAGATGGGGCGCCAGCGTTCCAGTTCACGATGGGGCGTTGGTTCGACCCCCTGAGGCCATCGCGGGGATAGGGTTGGGATCTGTTAGTTCCATCACCGACTGTGACTGACTATGAATACCTCAAATGATTTCTTCGAGCTATTTACCGTCAGTCATAACATAACAGTTTGCAACTAAAGGGAAATTTGTATGACACAGCTGCTTTGGGCATTGAAGTAATTGAGCAGCTGTTCCCCTAACGGCGTTGGATACCCAGATGCGCTTCCCATCCAACTCAAATTGCCATCTACTGTACATCACTGATGGCGTGAAGCCATTGATTTTCCCAAATGCTCTCAGCCACACTGTATTCCCACAAGGAGATGAACCATGGTATGCACCCGCACTGAAATAGTGGAATGCCCGTCGAAGCGTTCCATCCAATTAAATATGTGTGTTTTCTATTGGTCATGTCTGAAAGGACCGAAACCACACATGTAATTTTATAAAATAGTTTATAGGTAGTAGTAGATAAATGGCATTGCTAATCCTATGCATTAAGATTAGCTTTCATGGCTGCATTGGCAGCACCTTACAGAGCACTTACTCTAGCATTCGCTATCTTTCGCTACTATTTGACAGATATGTACAATTTGTCTGTGAATTTCTTCATGTTACGTCTGATTCGTAATTCCACGTGTTTTATTTACTGTTACATCTCATCTTCTTCCTCCTCTATCTCTTCAGTGTCGCTGTTGTCGCTGTCATTGAGCTTGGGCATCCTGAGTTTGATCATCAGTGGAATCGTAATTCGTGTTGTCACTAAGGATAGTCTTATATAACATTTCGTACAGGAGTGGCCTGAAACTGGAAACGTGCGGTCAATGGTCTCCAGTGAGGTCTGCTTTAGGGTTCTTGTTCTGACCACCTGCATTGTCACTAACTGCAATGAGACTCGTTATAGACTGAGAAAGTCGTTGTACATTCCTCGGCAGACCATCACTCTTGGCATTTTACTGCTGTCCGTTCATTACCTCCATCCTTCTTTATATTTTCACCTACTTCCAGCCTTCTATTTTAATTGTTTGAACGCAAAAACAGCTTCTAATCTACAAAATTCTAATGCATCGAATCACCTGATTCCAACAGTTTACGAAACGTATGGAGCCATAGAGATGTACGCACACTTGCATCTCTTTGCATCCCAAGAGAAAACATTTCTTATCAAGCAGTTCTTCAAACAACAGCTGGGAAGCGGTTCAGATCAGCCCATACACCCATACCCACTCGCCGCCAAATAGGTTATTTCTTCCACTATAATACGGTCATATATCTCCAGATATTCAGTTTTGTCACTTTCTACATCTACATCTACATCTACATCCATACTCCGCAAGCCACCTGACGGTGTGTGGCGGAGGGTACCCTGAGTACCTCTATTGGTTCTCCCTTCTATTCCAGTCTCGTATTGTACGTGGAAAGAAGGATTGTCGGTATGCTTCTGTGTGGGCTCTAATCTCTCTGATTTTATCCTCATGGTCTCTTCGCGAGATATACGTAGGAGGGAGCAACATACTGCTTGACTCTTCGGTGAAGGTATGTTTTCGAAACTTTAACAAAAGCCCGTACCGAGCTACTGAGCGTCTCTCCTGCAGAGTCTTCCACTCGAGTTTATCTATCATCTCCGTAACGCTTTCGCAATTACTAAATGATCCTGTAACGAAGCGCGCTGCTCTCCGTTGGATCTTCTCTATCTCTTCTATCAACCCTACCTGGTGCGAATCCCACACTGCTGAGCAGTATTCAAGCATTGGGCGAACAAGCGTACTGTAACCTACTTCCTTTGTTGTCGTATTGCATTTACTTAGGATTCTTCCAATGAATCTCAGTCTGGCATCTGCTTTACCGACGATCAACTTTATATGATCATTCCATTTTAAATCACTCCTAATGAGTACTCCCAGATAATTTATGGAATTAACTGCTTCCAGTTGCTGACCTGCTATTTTGTAGCTAAATGATAAGGGACCTATCTTTCTATGTATTCGCATCACATTACACTTGTCTACATTGAGATTCAATTGCCATTCCGTGCACCATGCGTCAATTCGCTGCAGATATTCCTGCATTTCAGTACAATTTTCCATTGTTGCAACCTCTCGATACACCACAGCATCATCTGCAAAAAGCCTCAGTGAACTTCCGATGTCATCCACCAGGTCATTTATGTATATTGTGAATAGCAACGGTCCTATGACACTCCCCTGCGGCACACCTGAAATCACTCTTACTTCGGAAGACTTCTCTCCATTGAGAATGATATGCTGCGTTCTGTTATCTAGGAACTCCTCAATCCAATCACACAATTGATCTGATAGTCCGTATGCTCTTACTTTGTTCATTAAACGACTGTGGGGAACTGTGTCAAACGCCTTGCGGAAGTCAAGAAACACGGCATCTACCTGTAAACTCGTGTCTAAGGCCCTCTGAGTCTCGTGGACGAATAGCGCGAGCTGGGTTTCACACGAACGTCTTTTTCGAAACCCATGCTGATTCCTACAGAGTAGATTTCTAGTCTCCAGAAAAGACATTATACTCGAACATAATACGTGTTCCAAAATTCTACAACTGATCGACGTTAGAGATATAAGTCTATAGTTCTGCACATCTGTTCGACGTCCCTTCTTGAAAACGGGGATGAGCTGTGCCCTTTTCCAATCCTTTGGAACGCTTCGCTCTTCTAGAGACCTACGGTACACCGCTGCAAGAAGGGGGGGCAAGTTCCTTCGCGTACTCTGTGTAAAATCGAACTGGTATTCCATCAGGACCAGCGGCCTTTCCTCTTTTGAGCGATTTTAATTGTTTCTCTATCCCTCTGTCGTCTACTTCGGTATCTACCATTTTGTCAACTGTGCGACAATCTAGAGAAGGAAGCACAGTGCAGTCTTCCTCTGTGAAACAGTTTTGGAAGAAGACATTTATTAATTCGGCCTTTAGTCTGTCATCCTCTGTTTCAGTACCATTTTGGTCACAGAGTGTCTGGACATTTTGTTTTGATCCACCTACCGCTTTGACATAGGACCAAAATTTCTTAGGATTTTCTGCCAAGTCAGTACATAGAACTTTACTTTCGAATTCATTGAAAGCCTCTCGCATAGCCCTCCTCACACTGCATTTCGCTTCGCGTAATTTTTGTTTGTCTGCAAGGCTTTGGCTATGTTTATGTTTGCTGTGAAGTTCCCTTTGCTTCCGCAGCAGTTTTCTAACTCGGTTGTTGTACCACGGTGGCTCTTTCCCATCTCTTACGATCTTGCTTGGCACATACTCATCTAACGCATATTGTACCATGGTTTTGAACTTGGTCCACTGATCCTCAACACTGTCTGTACTTGAGACAAAACTTTTGTATTGAGCCACCAAGTACTCTGAAATCTGCTTTTTGTCACTTTTGCTAAACAGAAAAATCTTCCTACCTTTTTTAATATTTCTATTTACGGCTGAAATCATCGATGCAGTAACCGCTTTATGATCGCTGATTCCCTGTTCTGCATTAACTGATTCAAATAGTTCGGGTCTGTTTGTCACCAGAAGGTCTAATATGTTATCGCCACGAGTCGGTTTTCTGTTTAACTGCTCAAGGTAGTTTTCAGATAAAGCACTTAAAAATATTTCACTGGATTCTTTGTCCCTGCCACCCGTTATGAACGTTTGAGTCTCCCATTCTATATCCGGCAAATTAAAATCTCCACCCAGAACTATAACATGGTGGGGAAATCTACTCGAAATATTTTCCAAATTATTTTTCAGGTGCTCAGCCATAACAGCTGCTGAGCCAGGGCGCCTACAGAGACATCCAATTACCATGTCTGAGCCTGCTTTAACCGTGACCTTCACCCAAATCATTTCACATTTCGGATCTCCGTCAATTTCCTTCGATACTATTGCACTTCTTATCGCTATAAACACGCCTCCGTCTTCACTGTCCAGCCTGTCTCTGCGGTATACATTCCAATCTGAGTTTAGGACTTCATTACTGTTTAGGTCTGGTTTCAGCCAACTTTGTGTCATTAGTACTATATGGGCGTTGTGACCGTCCAGCTGAGTACCGAGGTGTTTGACTGTCATCCGTCGATCAAGTCGAATAGAGTATCCGCACTTTCCAACATTGATTGTTGCGATCTTCACAGACGACACCCTAGCTCTCCGCAGAATCGTCTGAGCCTCTGGTTTAAGCCTTCCACTCGGCTCCAAACCAGAGGACCGCGATCGGTTCTGGGAACGATACTACAAATAGTTAGCTCTGATTCCACCCCGCGAGCGAGGCTTTCCGCCTTCACCAACTCCGCCAACCGCCAGTACGAACTGAGGATGACGGCAGGAGTCATTGGTGCCGACATGAGCAACAATTTGCAGTCGGGTGCACCCAGTGCTCTCTATCGCCGCCGGTAGGGCCTCCTCCACATCTCGGATGAGACCCCCCGGCAAGCACACAGAGTGAACACTGGCCTTCTTCCCCGACCTTTCCGCTATTTCCCTAAGGGGCTCCATCACCCGCCTAACGTTGGAGCTTTGCATCTAACCACCTTTGCATCTAACCTAAGCTGCACACAACTTCCTGTGAGTACAAACATAAAGAATAGTGGGTGTGAAGCTACTATAAAATACTGTAGTCGTGAAGGTTTATCTGTCAAAAAACTGAAAGTTTTTCTAACCTAATATCAAACACACTTCTCACTGGTGGCTATTGTCAGCCTGAAGTGGTACTAACGGCAAAGCCCTGCTTCAAGTGTGCTTAAAATGAGTTATAAAAATCAGTAAACTGAATCGTGAGCCGCAGCACAACTTACGAGGTGCATTCAAATTCTAAGGCCTCCGATTTTTTTTCTCCGGGCTGGAAAGAGATAGAAACATGCGCATTGTTTTAAAATGAGGCCGCGTTCATTGTCAATACGTCCCAGAGATGGCAGCACCATACAGCAGATGGAATTTTACTGCCAGCGGCGAGAATAAGAACTGTTTTAAATACATAAAATGGCGACGTTTTCCTTACTTGAACAGCGTGCAATCATTTGTTTTCTGAATTTGCGTGGTGTGAAACCAATTGAAATTCATCGACAGTTGAAGGAGACATGTGGTGATGGAGTTATGGATGTGTCGAAAGTGCGTTCGTGGGTGCGACAGTTTAATGAAGGCAGAACATCGTGTGACAACAAACCGAAACAACCTCGGGCTCGCACAAGCCGGTCTGACGACATGATCGAGAAAGTGGAAGAACTGTTTTGGGGGATCGCCGAACGACTGTTGAACAGATCGCCTCCAGAGTTGGCTTTTCTGTGGGTTCTGTGTACACAATCCTGCATGACGACCTGAAAATGCGAAAAGTGTCATTCAGGTGGGTGCCACGAATGCTGACGGACAACCACATGGCTGCCTGTGTGGCATGTGGCCAAGCAATGTTGACGCACAACGACACCATGAATGGGACTTTCTTCTCGTCGATTGTGACAATGGATGAGACGTGGATGTCATTATTCAATCCAGAACCAAAGCGCCAGTCAGCTCAATGGAAGCACACAGATTCACCGCCACCAAAAAAATTTCGGGTAACCGCCAGTGCTGAAAAAATGATGGTGTCCATGTTCTGGGACAGCGAGGGAGTAATCCTTACCCATTGCGTTCCAAAGGGCACTAAGGTAACAGGTGCATCCTACGAAAATGTTTTTAAGAACAAATTCCTTCCTGCACTGCAACAAAAACGTCCGGGAAGGGCTGCGCGTGTGCTGTTTCACCAAGACAACGCACCCGCACATCGAGCTAACGTTTCGCAACAGTTTCTTCGTGATAACAACTTTGAAGTGATTCCTCATGCTCCCTACTCACCTGACCTGGCTCCTAGTGACTTTTGGCTTTTTCCAACAATGAAAGACACTCTCCGTGGCCGCATATTCACCAGCCGTGCTGCTATTGCCTCAGCGATTTTCCAGTGGTCAAAGAAGCCTTCGCCGCTGCCATGGAATCATGGCGTCAGCGTTGCGAAAAATGTGTACGTCTGCAGGGCGATTACATCGAGAAGTAACTCCAGTTTCATCGATTTCGGGTGAGTAGTTAATTAGAAAAAAAATCGGAGGCCTTAGAACTTGAATGCACCTCGTAGATCAAATTGTAAATGCCCTACGTTCCGACCACTGATGCTCAAAATAAAACACTTTTCGCCAAAAGAAAATAAATTCAACTCTCGACTGTTCGTTACACTACCCAAAAAAAAGCTTATAATTGCAGCTATCATAAATGAAAAATGGAAATGGGAAACGTTCTAAATGCCAAATCCGAAATTTATCAGGAGAATGGAAGAACAACGTAGCTCTGTACATAACTGATTTGTATCCAAAAATTTGAGATGTTCTGATGTCACAGAAATAAGCCGTTCATCACATCACCGCAAAAATAATAACAAATTAGAAAATAAATACTATATTAAGAATGTGGTAAGTGCTAATAAGAATTTTTTTTCATATTTAACAAATAGTACCGTTACCAGTTTCGAACCGACAGTTTCATCTTCAGACAGCTCATCACTTTTATATTACATCTCTTGTTATCTACATTAGTCGTTGAAATAAAAGAACCAATAACTGATGTATGCTGTTGTTGTGGTCTTCAGTCCTGAGACTGGTTTGATGCAACTCTCCATGCCACTCTATCCTGTGCAAGCATCTTCATCTCCCAGTACCTTCTGCAACCTACATCCTTCTGAATCTGCTTAGTGTATTCATCTCTTGGTCTCCCTCTACGATTTTTACCCTCCACGCTGCCCTCCAGTACTAAATTGGTGATCCCTTGATGCCTCAGAACATGTCCTACCAACCGATCCCTTCTTCTGGTCAAGTTGTGCCACAAACTTCTCTTCTCCCCAATCCTATTCAATACCTCCTCATTAGTTATGTGATCTACCCATCTAATCTTCAGCATTCTTCTGTAGCACCACATTTCGAAAGCTTCTATTCTCTTCTTGTCCAAACTATTTATTGTCCATGTTTCTCTTCCATACATGGCTACAGTCCATACAAATACTTTCAGAAATGACTTCCTGACACTTAAATCTATGCTCATTGTTAACAAATTTCTCTTCTTCAGAAACGATTTCCTTGCCATTGCCAGTCTACATTTTATATCCTCTCTACTTCGACCATCATCAGTTATTTTGCAAAACTCCTTTACTACTTTAAGTGTCTCATTTCCTAATCTAATTCCCTCAGCATCACCCGACTTAATTTGACTACATTCTATTATCCTCGTTTTGCTTTTGTTGATGTTCATCTTATACCCTCCCTTCAAGACACTGTCCAATCCGTTCAACTGCTCTTTCAAGTCCTTTGCTGTCTCTGACAGAATTACAATGTCATCGGCGAACCTGAAAGTTTTTATTTCTTCTCCCTGGATTTTAATACCTACTCCGAATTTTTCTTTTGTTTCCTTTACTGCTTGCTCAATATACAGATTGAATAACATCGGGGAGTGGCTACAACCCTGTCTTACTCCCTTCCCAACAACTGCTTCCCTTTCATGTCCCTCGACTCTTATAACTGCCATCTGGTTTCTGTACAAATTGTAAATAGCCTTTCGCTCCCTGTATTTTACCCCTGCCACCTTCAGAACAGATGTAAACAACAACAAATGTAATATGAACGTGAAGAGCCGCCTGACGATGAAGCTGTCGGTTCTCAACCGGTAACGGCGCTATTTATATAAATAAATAGTATTATTAACAGTGGCCAGTAGCTGTTTTCTTGTTTGCTGGATCAATTTGTATTTTGTACACAGCCACGTCCTTAAAAACGTCACTTTTCGACAAAATAGCACGAATAAAATTTTTATTCCAAGTGCCACTGATACTGAGACATCACGTTCAATTTGTGGTAACACAAGCACATTAATACAGCGTTAGCTTTCTAATTAACAATGGTGTAGTAAACAAAAATAGCTTCTCATATCTTTCAGATTTTGGAACTCCAGAGGAAAGCACAGCTGGGTACAAAGACTATGCGTCATCTACTAACATAGGTTTGAAAGACTCTCTCCGTGGCTTGGGGCTTGCATCATGTATAGGGAGATGCAACACATTACCGAGTACACACTAGCACTATAATAATTTCGTGAGGCTCAATGGTCTGGTTCAAGTCTTTCAATTGGTCTCCACTTCGGCGACCTGAGTGTCCCTTAACTACCCCACTTATCCAACCGAGGAAAGGTGACCTACAGTTTAACGGGGACTCCAAACCACACGTTTCTGGAGAGGTGAAGGTTATGATCAAACTCAAACTTTTCAGTCTGTTGTCCGACCAGGATTCGATTCCCTGATCCCTCGGTTTCCAGTCAAGCGCTTTACCGTTTCTTTGCTTTTTGCTTCTTATTCATTGTTCTCGCCTTTTTTCCCCTTCTTATTCATTGTTCTCGCCTTTGTCCCCTTCTTATTCGTTGTTCTCGCCTTTTTTCCCATTCTTCTTCATTGTTCTCGAAAGGCATTTAAAACGTGTTCCATTTCTGCAAATGCACCTGTGGCAAATGAATGCAAATCCTGTCTCTTCGTCAAGCCACAAATAAATATAAGTCCAGAATTCTTTTACTTGAGCTGAGGGCACACATATGAACCACTGTTAAGTTCCAGCCGATACTTTCGGTTGATTAACCACACAGAGTTTCACAGGTCCTGCTACTTGTGTGGTAGAAAACTGTCTCCCCTCAGACGTTACGCTGAGGCTTTTATAATAGGGATGGCAACTATTTATTCACAACCTTTACAACAGAGTTACATGTTTGTACCTGTTACTGTCCTTCAAAGTAGTCACCGGCGTTGTGTAGAACCCGTTGCCAGCTATGTGGAAGGTGTAGTATACCGTTAACAGAGCCTGTTCTGTTGATGGTGCGAATGGACCGGTCTACTGCCTGTCGAATCTCTGGGACAGTTCCTAAGCGAATGCCAAGAAGTGGTTTCTTCATCTTCGGAATCTTCGGAATCCGGGGGAATATGGATGATGGCGAAGTACTCTCCAGTCCCATCGACCGAACAGAGCAGACACAGCTTACATACACTGTATCAATTTGGCGAAAATTCCGATGCAGAGAGAAAAATTTATTCTGGGATGCAATATCTACAATAGCCAGGTTAGAACTTTTGTTGGAAACTGGAATATATTGTTGACTATATGTAAAACTCGTTGTAGATGAGGCATTGAGCACGCCACAGAGTCTGAATCAATGCTCCCATAATTTTCACTTACTTTCCTAATTTTATTAATTTCTGTTAAACACTGCATCAAAGGCTCTTGATCATGGAGTGAATCTTTACATACGTAATCATATATGATTATTACTGTATTACATTAGAGTGAAAGTACCTAACTTGAAAAATTCCTGTGAAAAATGGAAGGAATCGGCAGTAGAAAATCCTTTCAATTTGGATTTGGGTGTCAGTAGTTATTCTACCTCATTTTTTTCTGTTAGATGCCTATTGAAAATGGAACTTGCAGAACAGTGCACGCCCGACACTATTATTACACGCCCGACACTTTCTGAATGGTTAGAGATACGAATTCCTAAGCCACTGGGCAGCTGGTTGTATGAAGCCCGTTAAAAAATGATACAGAGTACTTGAAAAAGGTGATCTTCTTAGTCAAGATGACTTATAAACAGCCTTCGTCTGCGTGCTTAGCTGGGCGGTAACGTGGTTGCCTCCCATGCAGTGCGCCAGGGTTCAATTACGGTCGGGTTGGATATTTTTTCCGCACGTGGATAGGGTGTTCTGTTGTCCACATCACCGGTGCGCTAGTCGCCCAATGTGGCGTCGACTGTAATAAGACTTGCACTCCGCGGCCGAACTTCCCCGGCCAAAGATGCCATACGCTCATTTTCATTCATTTCAAGAACCTTTATTGTCGATTACAGATTTCGGTAAGCATTGTTACTCTTTTAAGATCTCGATATACCAGCTGCATAAGTAACACGTGCAGTAACCTATTATGAGATTTGAAGAGGGTAACGATGGTTACCGAAATAGGTAACCGACAGTAAGTGTTATTTATAAACGTTCTTGGCTACGAAGTTTACCTTCTCTCAAGTAACTATTACAGATCACTGCTTACTACGTCCTCTGAGTGGTTAGCCGGCGCCGTAGCTTAGCGTGTTCGGTCAGAGGGTTAGTCGCCCTCTGTAAAAAAAAAAAAAAAAAAAAAAAAAAATGTGAGTGGATCAATGACGAACTTGTCAGGGGACGTCTTCACCGAACAAATGCAAAGAGCAATAACGAACAAAATAAGATTAAAAAAATAAATAAAAGTGGCCAGCGTGACAGAATGTCAATCCTAAGGGCCCGGGTTCGATTTCCAGCTGGGTCGGAGATTTTCTCCGCTCAGGGGCTGGGTGTTGTGTTGTCCTAATCATCATCATTTCATTCCAATCGACGCGCAAGTCACCGAAGTCGCGTCAGATCGGAAGACTTGCACCCGGCGAACGGTCTACCCGACGGGGACCCTAGTCAAACGACATTTTTTTTTACTGCTTACTACCAGATGAGTAAACTAATAAACACTACAGAGCGCTGTGTTGAACTCTTGTAGATGATAGATGTCCTTGTTACTGGATATCAGATCCGCCTGTTACGCAAACATCTTTTATATAAACCCGAACATGTCTTTTCTGAATGCATAATGTTGTCCCTAGCACATACCAATTCTCTCACTGCTCGCATCTCTACAGACAAAAGCTGCATACTTTGTTGGACTAAAACTCCTGGAAGGAAGTACACAGTTGAGAATTACTTAGTCACATCCTAGTGTTAATTTTTAAATTGAAACTGTCTCCTTGTACTGGGATGTAAGCTGTTAATAAATTTTAGGACAAATTATGTAAAATAGTACCCAGCAGACAGTCTTATTTGGACAGAACACATGACACTACAGGCTGAAGGTATTGTAATACAAATTGAGGAGAAATCAGCTAATTTTTTTTCTGATTACCGCATGATTTTCTGGTGCTGCATTACGAGACGAATTAAATCCTGGTACATCGCCCTTTGCCGCTCGACCAGCGCTAGACTCTCTTCATTCGTGTCCCACAAAGGACCATTCACTTGGTTGCCATACGACGAGTGCTCACTTTCAGTACTGCCTCGTCGTCGATTTTGTAGACAAGGGGAACTGCGAACAGGACGTCGCGAACCCATCTGACAGAGAGCATTGTTGAGCTCCTCGAGCTGGGAGCTGGCGTGGTTGGTAACGGCAAAGAAAAACAAATCGACATTAATCGCCGTGTGGCACGTGTAGTAGATGGCCACCAGTTGCAGTACGTAGACAACGTGGTACAATGGCGCGGTGTGCACAGCAGTGGGGTACCACAGCTCCAGCGGAAAGCGCCCAGAGAAGCAACCGCCAGCAATGCTGACATCGTCCTCAGTCTGCGGTGAAGCACAGATGGTCGCACCATCATCTTCATGTCCCAAGAGCGGCACCACCGAGTGCGTAGCGACGGCGAACATCACCATCGCCTGAGGCAGCGCGAACATCCACCTCGCCTTGCGTAGTGAAGTTGCTTCCATCTTCTTGTTACGCTCTGGCCTAGGTAAACAAAGAGCATTTATCAGCTCCGATGGAGATTGGTTTAATATTCAATTTTTAACTTAGTATTTCGTTTGCTGATAGGGTAAAACTAAATGACAGACCAGGATTCGAAACCATAGAGATGTACGCGCACTTGCATCTCTTTGCGTTCCAAGAGAAAACATTTCTTATTACCCAGTTCTTCAAATAATAGCTAGAAAGCCGTTCAGGTCACCCCTTACACCCATACCCATTCTCCACCAAACATTGTTTCTTCCACTGTAATACTGCGCATATATCTCCAAATATTCAGTTTTGTCACTTACACCCTTTTGCATCTAACCGCCTCGATTAATAAATCAGCTGCAAACAATTTCCTGTGAGTACAAACATAAAGAACAGTGAAGTGTCAAGCTACTATAAATTACTGAAGTCGTGATGATTTGTTTGTCAAAAAACTGAAAGTTTATCTAACCTAATATCAAATATACTGCTCACTGGTGGCTATTGTCAGCCTCAAGTTGTACTAACGGCAAAGCCCTGCCTCATGTGTGCTTAAAATGAGTTATAAAAATCAGTAAACTGACTCGTGAGCCGCAGCACAACTTAGATAACATTGTAAATTCCTCAAGTTCCGACCACTGACGCTCAAAATAAAGCACTTTTCACAAAAAGATGATAAATTCAAGTCTCGACTGTTCGTTACACTGCAAAAAAAGCTTCTAATTGCAGCTAGCATAAATGAAAAATGGAAATGGAAAACTTTCTAAATGCCAAACAGAAATTGGTCAGAGGAATGGAAAAACAGTGCTCTTACCAAATGAACAATGTTTTAAGGAGTTGTAAATTAGAAAGTGAAATGTTTCCTTCTACAGCTAATTACGTACTACGCAAAATACTATAAAGTATGTCCGAGAAGTCCTCGCATCCCTACTGTAAAAAGTATACAGGATGATTTTATCCGTCGTGTGCAAACTCTATGGAATGAGAGGATAGCCTACAGAACGAAAAAAGCTATAATAAACTTATGTCCGAAAATTCATGATTTCCATGCTAGAGACCATTTATTCAATCATACTTTGTTCAAATGGTTCAAATGGCTCTGAGCACTATGGGACTCAACTGCTGTGGTCATTAGTCCCCTAGAACTTAGAACTACTTAAATGTAACTAACCTAAGGACATCACACACATCCATGCCCGAGGCAGGATTCGAACCTGCGACCGTAGCAGTCGCACGGTTCCGGACTGCGCGCCTAGAACCGCGAGACCACCGCGGCCGGCTCATACTTTGTTACAGAGAGTGCGGTCTAATACCCGCTTTACCATGCTGCCACAGTTTCAGTATGCATTATTTCGCCGGCCGTAATGGCCGACCGGTTCTAGACGCTTCAGTCCGTAACCGCGCGACTTCTACGATCGCAGGTTCGAATTCTGCCTCGGGCATGGATGTGTGTGATGTCCTTAGGTTAGTTAGGTTTAAGTAGTTCTAAGTTCTAGGGGACTGATGACCTCAGATGTTAAGTCCTATAGTGTTCAGAGCCTTTTTTGTGTGTGTGTGTGTTATTTCCTCCTAGAGTGTTGTACTGTTCCTCATACGTCATGCACAAACGCCCTCTCCGCCACAGTAATTGGTAATGTTGTATCGGATGCACTTCTCTTGCTGACTCACATTGTAGTGTATGTGATACAGCGTTGTACACGATGGTTCCGTATTCGAATCGGGAGCTTGCCGACATGTTATTTACTTACGAAAGGGCGGCAACGGGCGCTGGGTGGCAATGGTGTATCAGGAGACCTATCGTCGCCGACAAAAGCCACAGCACTCAATGTGTACAAGTGTTTCTCTGTTTGTCTGAGACAGGATCGTTTCAGGAAGCAGGAAATCATGAAAGACGCACCCGAAATGTTCGGTCACGAGACCTGGAGGATAATGTGATTGACACTGTGGAAGGCGACCGCCTTGTCAGTGCTGGGCAGCTGGCCCGCCAGTACAAGGTACAGTGTGGAACATTCTCGCCGCGTGTGGTAGCCGTGCGGTCTCAGGCGTCTTGTCATGGTTCGCGCGGCTCCCCCTGTCGGACGTCCGAGTCCTCCCTCAGGCATGGGTGTGTGTGATGTACTTAGCGTAAATCAGATTAAATAGTGCGTCAGCCTAGGGAACGATGACCTCAGCAGTTTGGTCCCACAGTCCTTACTACAAATTTCCAACTGGAACATTCTCCATGACAAATGTTACCACCGTTATCACTTACAGCGTGTGCAGAGCTTACTAGCGACAGACTTTCCACAACAGCAGCAGTTTTCCCACTTGTTTTCTTCACCAGTCAACCACGGTTCCAGGATATGTGGCATCCACCCTATTCACAGATGAGCCCACCTTTAAGCGGAGTGGTCTCTTCAACTTCCATAACAGTCATCTGTGGAATAATATGCACAACCCCCATGGAATGGTGACACCGAGTCACCAGAATAGGTGCAGCCGGAACGTGTGGGCCAGGATAACTGGCGACCGTATCATGGGACCAGTCTTCCTTCCACGTCGCCTAACAGGCCGAAACTATCGGTGTTTCTTGCGGGTGACTTGGCCTCCCCTGCTGCAAGAAGTGTCATTGATGGTTCGAAGGGTTATGAGACTGCTACATGATGGTGCTCCTTCCCACCATGCGGTTAACGTCCGCACACATCTCAGTCGTGTCTTCCCAGGACGATGGATCGGTCGAGGGGATCCAGTTCCATGACCTACTCTTTCACCGGATCTCAACCCGTGCGATTTATGATTATGGGGCCATCTCAATAGTGTCGTGTATGCAAAGCCCATTCCAGATGTGGAGACACTGGAGCAGCGTATTCATGCTGCCTTGGCACTGTTCAGGTGCAGCCTGGCTGATGTGAAGGTGTGAGACATAACATGCTGTGAGGTGTACACGCATGCGTTGAGGCACAAACTGTAACTGTGGCTGCATGGTTCAGTGCTTATTAGACAGCAGTCTCTATATCTACACTCCTGGAAATGGAAAAAAGAACACATTGACACCGGTGTGTCAGACCCACCATACTTGCTCCGGACACTGCGAAAGAGCTGTACAAGCAACGATCACACGCACGGCAAAGCGGACACACCAGGAACCGCGGTGTTGGCCGTCGAATGGCGCTAGCTGCGCAGCATTTGTGCACCGCTGCCGTCAGTGTCAGCCAGTTTGCCGCGGCATACGGAGCTCCATCGCAGTCATTAACACTGGTAGCATGCCGCGACAGCGTGGACGTGAACCGTATGTGCAGTTGACGGACTTTGAGCGAGGGCGTATAGTGGGCATGCGGGAGGCCGGATGGACGTACCGCCGAATTCCTCAACACGTGGGGCGTGAGGTCTCCACAGTACATCGATGTTGTCGCCAGTGGTCGGCGGAATGTGCACGTGCCCGTCGACCTGGGAACGGACCGCAGCGACGCACGGATGTACGCCAAGACCGTAGGATCCTACGCAGTGCCGTAGGGGACCGCACCGCCACTTCCCAGCAAATTAGGGACACTGTTGCTCCTGGAGTATCGGCGAGGACCATTCGCAACCGTCTCCATTAAGCTGGGCTACGGTCCCGCACACCGTTTGGCCGTCTTCCGCTCACGCCCCAACATCATGCAGCCCGCCTCCAGTGGTGTCGCGACAGGCGTGAATGGAGGGACGAATGGAGACGTGTCGTCTTCAGCGATGAGAGTCGCTTCTGCCTTGGTGCCAATGATGGTCGTATGCGTGTTTGGCGCCGTGCAGGTGAGCGCCACAATCAGGACTGCATACGACCGAGGCACACAGGGCCAACACCCGGCATCATGGTGTGGGGAGCGATCTCCTACACTGGCCGTACACCTCTGGTGATCGTCGAGGGGACACTGAATAGTGCACGGTACATCCAAACCTTCATCGAACCCATCGTTCTACCATTCCTAGACCGGCAAGGGAACTTGCTGTTCCAATAGAACAATGCACGTCCGCGTGTATCCCGTGCCCCCCAACGTGCTCTAGAAGGTGTAAGTCAACTACCCTGGCCAGCAAGATCTCCGGATCTGTCCCCCATTGAGCATGTTTGGGACTGGATGAAGCGTCGTCTCACGCGGTCTGCACGTCCAGCACGAACGCTGGTCCACCTGAGGCGCCAGGTGGAAATGGCATGGCAAGCTGTTCCACAGGACTACATCCAGCATCTCTACGATCGTCTCCATGGGAGAATAGCAGCCTGCATTGCTGCGAAAGGTAGATATACACTGTACTAGTGCCGACATTGTGCATGCTCTGTTGCCTGTGTCTATGTGCCTGTGGTTCTGTCAGTGTGATCATGTGATGTATCTGACCCCAGGAATGTGTCAATGAAGTTTCCCCTTCCTGGGACAATGAATTCACGGTGTTCTTATTTCAATTTCCAGGAGTGTATGTATGTTTGAATAAATGGTCTCTACCATGGAAATCATGCATTTCCGGACATAAGTTCACAGTACTTTTTTGTTTCGCATCCTCTCATCGATCAATTCCCAGACTCTCTACACTGTGAGATAACAGGCGAGTTGTGGTGCCCTGAAAAAGTTGGGAGTTGGCGTGGCCGCTCGGCAAGCCAGGGCTCGTCAGCAACGGCATGGTGCCGAACATAAGTAGATTAGCCGGAGCGAGAGGGGGTAGCCCCAGCGCGTGGTCGAGGCCGACCGCGTGGATGGGAATTCCATGTTCACACTTTGTCGAGGAATAGGCTTCGTGTCGATGAAGGAGATTTGTATGCCGGGAGTGCCAAATATGGCGGACTTCGTGAAACCATAATGGCAGACATTTCACAGTTCATGTAGAAATTAATAATAGCCAGAGGAATCATGATACCTTAAAAAGAAACATGTACATTACCATTATTTGCACGACGATTCTGATGGAGTGGTCAGATTTTCAATATCTTTATTAGATTAAAGTTTAGTACCTGATTGTAAATTATACAAGTAACACCCAGCAACGAATTTCCAAAATCTAAACGGTTCATCCGATTTTGTCGATCGACATGTCTTTAGAAAGCTATTAGTGTAAACATAAATCGGTACGAATTACATGCATGTAACTTGAACAGTGAATGAGTTATTGGAGGTCAAAGTGGCAGATTCCTACTGATCGCGTCAGGCCGTAAGTACTCCACAGTTAGACGAAAAAACGGTAGCAGCATGCTTATAAATATATTTATTCATCTATGTCTTGGTTTATATCTGATATATACCACTCATGAAGAAATTGGTTAAATATCTCACTAGGGGTAAGATAGATATTGCATACAGGAAAATTAAAGAGACCTTTGGGGAGAAGAGAACCACGTGTATGAATATCAAGAGCTCAGATGGCAACCCAGTTCTAAGCAAAGAAGGGAAGGCAGAAAGGTGGAAGGAGTATATAGAAGGTTTATACAAGGGTGATGTACTTGAGGACAATGTTATGGAAATGGAAGAGGATGTAGATGTAGACGAAATGGGTGATACGATACTGCGTGAAGAGTTTGACAGAGCACTGAAAGACCTGAGTCGAAACAAGGCCCCCGGAGTAGACAACATTCCATTAGAACTACTGACGGCCTTGGGAGAGCCAGTCATGACAAAACTCTACCAGCTGGTGAGCAAGATGTATGAGACAGGCGAAATACCCTCAGACTTCAAGAAGAATATAATAATTCCAATCCCAAAGAAAGCAGTTGCTGACAGATGTGAAAATTACCGAACTATCAGTTTAATAAGTCACAGCTGCAAAATACTAACGCGAATTCTTTACAGACGAATCGAAAAACTGATAGATGCGGACCTCGGGGAGGATCAGTTTGGATTCCGTCGAAATGTTGGAACACGTGAGGCAATACTGACCTTACGACTTATCTTAGAAGAAAGATTAAGAAAAGGCAAACCTACGTTTCTAGCATTTGTAGACTTAGAGAAAGCTTTTGACAATGTTGACTGGAATACTCTTTTTCAAATTCTAAAGGTGGCAGGGGTAAAATACAGGGAGCGAAAGGCTATTTACAATTTGTACAGAAACCAGATGGCAGTCATAAGAGTCGAGGGGCATGAAAGGGAAGCAGTGGTTGGGAAAGGAGTGAGACAGGGTTGTAGCCTCTCCTCGATGTTATTCAATCTGTATATTGAGCAAGCAGTAAAGGAAACAAAAGAAAAATTTGGAGTAGGTATTAAAATTCATGGAGACGAAGCAAAAACTTTGAGATTCGCCGATGACATTGTAATTCTGTCAGAGACGGCAAAGGACTTGGAAGAGCAGTTGAACGGAATGGACAGTGTCTTGAAAGGGGGATATAAGATGAACGTCAACAAAAGCAAAACGAGGATAATGGAATGTAGTCGAATTAAGTCGGGTGATGCTGAGGGAATTAGATTAGGAAATGAGACACTTAAAGTAGTAAAGGAGTTTTGCAAAATAACTGATGATGGTCGAAGTAGAGAGGATATAAAATGTAGACTGGCAATGGCAAGGAAATCGTTTCTGAAGAAGAGAAATTTGTTAACAATGAGCATAGATTTAAGTGTCAGGAAGTCATTTCTGAAAGTATTTGTATGGACTGTAGCCATGTATGGAAGAGAAACATGGACAATAAATAGTTTGGACAAGAAGAGAATAGAAGCTTTCGAAATGTGGTGCTACAGAAGAATGCTGAAGATTAGATGGGTAGATCACATAACTAATGAGGAGGTATTGAATAGGATTGGGGAGAAGAGAAGTTTGTGGCACAACTTGACCAGAAGAAGGGATCGGTTGGTAGGACATGTTTTGAGGCATCAAGGGATCACAAATTTAGCATTGGAGGGCAGTGTGGAGGGTAAAAATCGTAGAGGGAGACCGAGAGATGAGTACACTAAACAGATTCAGAAGGATGTAGGTTGCAGTAGGTACTGGGAGATGAAGAAGCTTGCACAGGATAGAGTAGCATGGAGAGCTGCATCAAACCAGTCTCAGGACTGAAGACCACAACAACAACATTTACTGTGTTTCAGAAAGCAGAGAGACAGCCTACCCTTTGTTCTGTTCCTTTGATATATGTTGATTTAATTTGTTTACGTATCTAATAATGTGTGTTAGAGCGTGTTTATGGTCCAGCCGTAGGAATATTTATTTAATTTCAAGTATTTAAACGTAAATACAGTATTCAAAAGTGTTTTATGTTTGTGAGTGTGCATTGGATTGAAGACATGGCGGGAGCGCTCTAGCCAATATCTGCGCTCGTGAAGGGGTAGTTTTTGGGAGTGCAGTGCGAGGCTCAGTGTCGACAGAGACTTGGAGAATGTGGAGCAGTTTGCACGTTGTCGCGGCGGATATAAATACTTCGGAGTGCGGACTTGTGCACTTGAGAGAGTTCCGTGGCTTCTACATTGAAGACGTAGTTTGTGTTCAGAAGTGAATATCTCGAGAGCTGTGTTGTTGTTCATAACTAATTACGTGCTGTAGGATTCTACTGTTTCCCTGTTATTCAACATATATTTTATTTAACTGCTGGATCATCGACACCAATAAGCGTTCAGCAGAAATATGCCGCATTCTTAAAAGTACTTCTACTATCGTACTCATCATTTAAAGTTGTTGAGATAATAAGCGTTCAGCAGAAATATGCCGCATTCTTAAAAGTACTTCTACTATCGTACTCATCATTTAACGTTGTTGAGATAATACGTGCAGATTTTATTTAATTTCAACCTTTCATTTATAGATTTATATGTTACATTCATAGTTCGCAGTTGCCAAGTAATAGAAACATTCGCGCATTCGATTCATGTGTGTATTCCTGTCGTATACTGTAGACTCAACAGTATTTGTCCTGTAATGCGACAACCACGTATCCCAGCCCCTAGACAACGAAACCAGTTTAAACTTTTAAAATTGCAACTCTGAGTTGAAGGGTACGTAGTTGCGGCCATTCATCATTTCATTAGTGTTGTGAAAGCCCTCAACTGGTGTGCAGTACCAGGCGACGTCGTCGCACGATTGTGGCTCCATTTGGTGAATGTATTGGAGCGGGATTCATGCTGATGGTTCACAATACACGACACCATCGTCATAATCTTGTGATAATCTTCCTAGTGAAGCATTGACTCAGATGGAATGGCCTCTATATTCTCCAGATCTCAGCTGCATTAAGAATGCATGGGGCATGCTAAAGGTTCGCAATCGCCTCGACCTACCAGCGATCTTACAGGGCTTCTTGGAGGCCGCTGTAGAGGTAGGGGTGTTGGGATTGGATCTTGTGGCGGCCCTAGGATGGCTAAAGTATCCCAGGTGTTTCAGGAGATGGATGGGGGGCGTGTTACTTTGAAACAGTTGAACAGGAACATGTGTGGCAGAATTGGGCTGACCTGGGACCGCGGGCCAGAGTGGTGAGTGCCTGCCCGAGCCTGGCGCGGCAGCAGGCGAACACGGTGATCTTGGTGGTGTTGGAGAGCAGCACGGTGCAGTAGTAGGTGTGCAGGGCGAGCGCGCTGCCCCCGGCCTGCCCCTCCGCCCCCGACCGCCGCGCCACGTGGTCCGCGCTGAGCAGCACTCCGGCCACCAGCAGGGGGCCCACGGCCGCCACCACGGCCTGGTACAGCCGGTACGACGCCCCGGCGCCCGCAGGACGCCACAGGCCGCCCCACCGGAGCGCCGCCACCACCAGCCGCAGCAGCTCGTCCCCCTGCCACGACACTCACTGTGACGTATGCAGCTTCTACACTGGTTGTACACAAATACAGAGGGGTCCAAAAATAAATGTGTCCACTGTTTAAAAAACCATAACTGGCAAACTAATTGACACAGTTGTCTCATCTTTGGTAGTGTAATAGTTTGTAGTTCCGGCAATCGCCACACAAGCGCTGTATTGCGTTCTTTTGTTTTGTCAAATGACAGCCGCCAGATAGTCAGTGTTTTGTTCTTAGTTGCACCAATAGTTCAATTCTTTTTTTTTTTTTTTTTTTTTTTTTTTTTTTTTTTTTTTTTTCAAACTGCAAACTGCATGTCTCCAACTCTTAGCATTCCCCGGTCTACTGCTGTTGACATTCTAATAGTAACCAGGTATTTAGTTTTGTCTTCACTTATCCTTAGACCTACATCTTCACTAGCCTTGATTAACGCATTCGCATTTGCTGTTACAGATTCTTTCCTATCGCTGATGATGTTTAGATCATCTGCATATCCTAATATCTTAATATTTCCATTTAAATCCACACCCACTGAATTATCTGCTGCCATTCGTACAATATATTCTAGGACTAAATTAAAAAGTAGCGGAGACAGGGCATCTCCCTGCTTAAGTCCGTCCTTTATTACAAATTCTTCTGACTCCAATTTCCCCACTCGTACTCTACCTTTTGTGTTTTTCAAACTCGCTTTAGTATTCCAAGTTCCAAAAGAATTCTGTACAATTTTGATTGCAATACTCAATCATATACTTCTGTAAAATCTATGAAAAGATTATGAACTGATTTATTGTATTCCCATTTATTTTCCAAAATTTGAAGCACGGTGAATATTTTGTCTATAGTTGATCTGTTCCTCCGAAAGCCGGCTTGGTAATCCCCCACAATTTCATCTGCATATCCCTTCTCAAGGGAAGTATCTAGGCGTGGACAACCGTGTTTAGCAGAATATTGGAGACAATTTTCGAACATACTGGTAATAGCGATATCCCTCTATAATTACTACAATCCATTTTGTCGCCCTTCTTAAAAATTCGGATCAGATTCGACTCCTGCCACTCTTCAGGTATCATCTCTGAGTTCCATATTTAGTTATCACTTTGTGAACTACTTCCACCAATTTCTGTCCCCCATTTTTAACTAATTCTGCAGTTATGCAATCTGATCCTGGTGCTTTATGGTTTTTCAATTTGTTGATTGCATCTCTTACTTCCTTTAATGTTGGCTCAGGTATCTGCAATTATGCTGTATGTATTTCGTACGCCTGCTCATTTCCTGCTTCCTGGTGTACATTTAATAGATGCTCAAAATGCGCACTCCATGTACTTAATATAGCACTGGGATCTGTCAGTATTCCCCCAGCATCCCCTCGAAGTGCGTTTGTCCTAGCCCTCAAGCACTTCCTATACCTATTTATGTCTAGCTGAAGTTCCCTAATGTTTTTTGTTTTACTGTTTGTTTCCATTTTTGTAATTTGATTGTTCAAATAATCCCTCTTCTTTGCCCGTAGCCTACGACCAACTTCCCTTCTCAAGGGAAGTGTCTAGGCGTGGACAACACTTCGAGAAATGAGATTGAATCCGAACTGAAGAAGAGATTACGTGCAGGAAATGTGTACTACTTCTCACTGAATAGATTACTTTCATCACGGATATTCTCTAGGAATTTAAAGATTAGAATATACAAAACTATTATTCTTCCAGTTGTGCTGTATGTGTGTGCGACTTGGTCTCTCACTGTGCAAAATGTAAAGCCGTTTCGAGTATTTGAAAACAAAATTTTGAGGAAAATTATCGGAGCAAAAAAAGGATGGCATTAGCGGAGAGTGGCGAAAACTGCACACCGAAGAGCTTCACGAACTCTATTCAAGCCCTGACATAATCAGTATTATTAAATAATGTAGGCTGCTATGGGCGGATCACGTAGCTCGATTGGACGAGGGCAGGGCAGCGCGCAGATTACTGGTAGGGCACCTAAAGGGAAAACGTCCTGTGGGGAGACCGAGGCGTAAATGGGAGGACAATGTGAAGGCTGATTTAAGGAGCCTAGGTATTGAAGGTGAATGGAAGGAAATAGCCCAAGACAGGGACAGGTGGCGAAAATACGTTGCTGCGGTAATGGACTCTCGAGTCCGGTATGACAAGCGAGTAAGTAAGTAAGTACAGTTCAATTCTTTTATCTTAGCGGCTCGCGCATTCCCGCCCAGACGCAGGAGATTGCTGCGTTGCCAGCTGCAAACGACGCACGCGCCAAGAGAAGCCGCGCCATAGCATAGTATATGGCTCTGAGCACTATGGGACTTAACTTCTGAGCTCATCAGTCCCCTAGAACTTAGAACTACTTAAAGCTAACTAACCTAAGGACGTCACACACATCCATGCCCGAGGCAGGATTCGAACCTACGACCGTAGCGGTCGCGCGGTTCCAGATAGTAGCACCTAGAACGGCTCGACCACTCCGGCCGGCATAGTATAGTATAGTTCGCAAACTTACGTTTAGGGTGGAGCGCGCAGTTTATGAAGTAAAGCCATCACAGCCGCATTAACCCTTTCGCTGTTACAGAGACGTGCTCCCCGCATTCCGCTCTGTGCGCGATTTTGTCATCACTGCACTGTTCGCCTGTGCAGACACATGGTGTTCCGACTGCTTTGACACACTTAGCATTCGATTTCACAAAATCTATTTGGCCCAAAAATTTGATTTTTACTCATCTTCTTAATTGACACCTTCCCCCCATAAATGACTTAATTTTGTTTCGATGTTCAACGCAGTTACTGTACACCATTAAATGTAGTAAACCATTGTAGTAAACAATTTTGAAGAGTTTGCAGAGGTAGAAGTCCATAGCGTATACTTTCCGTATTGTCGATTTTAGTTGCCACAATGTTGAGAATGAAATGTGGACAAGATACCTAAATTTCATATATAATTCACTGTATAACAATATCTCATTTAAGTACCATATTGAGAAATATTCCGTCTTTCGCGACTGTAATAAAAGTTTTATTTATACCAGAGTCATTTCTCTTTTTTCTAAAAAGTTCTGATTAAAACAAAGTTGGCGAAGCACACAAAACTGAATTGTGGACGTCATAAAACATAGAAACTAAAATATATTGTCAGTGAGGCGCAGTGCGCAAACAATTTGTGTTTGTCACAATGGACAGCAAATACTTGCCAAAACATAGATCAGTCGACGAAAACATTGAATATGATGATGTTGCCAGAGCAGCGAAGCAAAGAACTGCGTCAGACAATCAAGTAGCTCGGCAACGTGCGAGCCGAAATTCTGCTCTAAATGATACTTTTAATACTGTCGCAAATGAATATATCTCAATACGAATAGTAAAACAGCGACTGCGGAAGAGAAGACATACAAACAAAACAGATAACATGAATATTGTAAGTGTGCCTTTTCATTGTTTTTAATTGCTGTGAAAAGAAATATTGGAGGACAAAATTAGTAAAACCGATAACGTATTGTGATTCTAATGAAGAGACAGCGCACTAGAAATTTCAAAAAATTACGTTCAAACGAATAAAATTCATGAAGTAAGACACTTCAATATTGTTTTTAAATAAAGAAAACGTTAATCATCGAACAAGGTTTGAACTCAGAACCTTTCGTGTAGCAGCTAAACACCTCAGCCAGTACTCTAACGCAGCTCGTCGTTCAATAGAATATCTGGAGGAGTCTGAAATATCACGCAAAATACCGACAAACACTGTTGGTATGACTATGAATTACTCACGCTTCGTCGAAGTACAACAGGAAATAAACAATTGCCGCTGTTCTTTATTGCGAAAAAGCGGTTAGTGACAATGATACAAATACCTTGCCTTGCTATTGTATTAAATAGGAGGCTTATTGCTTGTTTGGTTTAATTAATTAATAGAATATAAAGCGATTGGTATAATGAATGCTTTTTTCCAAACTTTCTATGAAATGAAGTCTGCTATCAAGACATTGCCTTTGTTCAATTACTTTATTTATGACTGAACGTTTCTAAAACTGAAGACACTCGTCCGTGCTCTGCACCTCAGTCCAGCTCTGGCAACGTCGTTCGCTGTTCATTGGCTGACTGTGTTTTGTGACGTCAGATGCGCAGAACGAATCTAAACTCGGCCCCCGTCGTAAGTGACGCGCACTTTAATTACTCGAGTAAACATGGCTGGCGCAAGGCTTACATTTGATGAAAGGAAGTCAGTTTTGAAGTGGTATTTTAAATACGAAAGCATTAATGAGTTTCAACGGCAATGGCGAAATGAGTATCAGAGCCACCGACACGTTTAACGATTCGTCGCATTCGAGACAAATTTTAAGCCTAAAGCTGTGTTAAAGATGTACACAAACAAAGATCTGGACGACCTGTAACAGTAACAAGTCCAACTAACTCCCGTCGTGTGAATTCACTCGTTCATCACAGAAGTCTTTGAGACAGTGTGCCCGTGAAACTGGAGTGAGTCGCTCAAGTGTTCGGCGAATTTTGAAGACAGCAAAGTGGAAATGCTACATCCCACGACTGCTACACTCAATGATCGAGGACGACCCAGATCGTAGATTGGAGTACTGCGAGTGGTTTACTAACTTGATGCACAACGATGAAGAGTTTGCAGAGATGATTGTGTGGTGTGATGAGGCACAGTTCAAACTCAATGATACAGTAAATCGCCACAATTGCATCTACTGGGCCGCCGAAAATCCGAACATCCATGTAGACAAAGACGTGAATTTGCCAGGAGTAAATGTGTGGTGTGGGTTGTCTTATCGGGGCTTCATTAGGCCATTCTTCTTTGAAGGCACAATTACCGGTGAGGTGTACCTTCAGAAGCTTCAGACATCCATTTTACCTGCCATCCGAGACTTGTATGGAGACGGAAGAGTTTAATTTTAACAAGATGGTGCCCGAGCCCACTACCAAAATCGTGTTAGGGTGTATCTCGACGAAAATCTACCAGGAAGATGGATAGGCCGTAGGGGTGCTGTGGAGTATCCACCACGTTCCCCAGACCTAACTCCTCTGGACTTTTACCTGTGGGGAACACTAAAGGTCGTCGTTTATTGACAAAAGCCGTGCTGCAGTTCGGCGGCATCGTTTGTGTGTGGATGTTAATTGTGACCGTTTCGAACACCTACAGTGATATGTTTAAGTTAGACTTTAAGCTACACTTTCACCAAAACTGAGACAGCTCCGTCAATTAGTTTACAAATTATGGACTTTTAAACAGTGGATACATTTTTTGAACCCCTCTGTATAGAAGCACAACAAACGCAATACGTTGCCATGTCTAATGCTGTTTAGGAAACCCTCTGGCAGTCAAAACAGCTTCCAGTCATCTCAGGATGAATAAATACAGATCCTGTATGGTTTTCAAGGGTATCTTATAACATCTGCATCTACATCTACGTGATCACACTGCAATTCACAATTAAGTGCCTGGTAGAGGGTTCATCGAACCACCTTTAAGTTACTTCTCTACTGCTCCACTCTCGAATAGCGCGTGAGAAAAACGAACAGTTAAATCTTTCCGTGCAAGCTATGATTCTTCTATTTTATTACGATGATCTCCCTACAACGTAGGAACCAGTAAAATATTTACACACTTTGAGGGGAAAGTTGGTGATTGAAATTTTACCAGAAGGTCCTGCCGCAGTGAAAGACACGCTTGTATTAATGACTGCCACCCCAATTCATGTATCATATTCATGACATTCTCTCCCCTGTTCGCGATATTACAAAACGAGATGCTCTTCTTTGAAATTTTTCGATGTTCTCCGTCAGTCCTGTACCTCATCGCACAACAATACCCCAGAAGAGAGCGGACAAGTATAGTGAAAGCAGTTTCTTCAGTACGCCTGTTGCATTTTCTAAGTGTCCTACCAATATCACCGTCTTTGATTTGCTTTCTTCACAACATTATCTATGTGATCGTTCCAGTTTAAGTTATTAGTAATAGTAATCCCTAAGTATTTAGCAGGGTTTACAGTCTTAAGATTCGTGACATTTATTTTCTAACTGAAATTTAGCAGATTCTTTTTAGAGCTCGTGTGGATGACTGCACACTTTTCATGATTTACAGTCAGTTGCCATTTTTTGCATCATACACATATCATGTATAGATCATGCTGCAATTCGGTTTAATCATCTAATGACAGCATCATCTGCAAACAATCTAACAGGACTGCCCAGACTGTCTCCTAAATCGCTTCTGTAGATCAGGAACAACAGAGGGCATATAACACTTTCTTGGTAAACGCCAGGATTACTTCTGTTTTACTCGACGACTTTCGGTCAGCTATTACAAACTGTGACCTTGCTGACAGGAAATCACGAATCTAGTCTAACTGTGACGATACTCGAGGCATATAATTTAATTAGAAGTCGGATGTGAGGAACGGTTTCAAAAGCCTTCAGGAAATCTAAAAATGTGGAATCAATTTGACTTCCTCTGTCGACAGCACTACTTACTTAGTGGCAACAATGATCTAGTTGTATTTCACAGGAATGATATTTTCTGAATCCGTGTTGGCCGTTTGTCAATAAATCGTTTTCTTCGTGGTGATTCATAATGCTGGAGCACAGTATATGCTTCAGAAGCCTACTGCAAATCGACGCTAGTCATAAGGGTCTTTAATTTAGCGGATTACTCCTATTTCCTTACTTGAATATTGGTGTGACTTGTACAACTTTCCAGTCTTTGAGTATGGGTCTTTCTACGAGCGACCGGTTGTGTACTACTGCTAAGTAAAGAGCAGTTGTATCAGCGTACTCTGCAAAGAACTTGACTGTACAATCTCAAGATGATTGAGGTTCTCTCCAAAATAGACCGCAAAGGCTGAATAATTTTGAGGTCTGGTCGCTGTGGTGACCAGGGCAGGTAGTCGTAGTCATAGCCTATGGGATTGAAATCGGATGATTTAATCGGCCTATCGAAGTGTGACAGTGTTCCTCAGTGTCCGTCGTACCAGGGAAGTGAGCGTGCAGCGCTGTGAAGATGGCTGTTGTCATCTTAGAAGGTGTGAGTGAGCACAGGACACTGATCGTGGAGATACTGAAGAAAAGGCAACACTTGGTCATGAGGACTTTGGAATAAACGTCCTGGTTCGTGTTGACTGTGGGACTTGAATGAATGAGTTCACATCGTTGTACGAAAAACAAAACTCAGAACTTCAGAGAACAATATTCACCTAAACCCTCCACAACCTGCGGATTAGGTGCCTCATTGGGCTGTCGGTGCACACGACTTCTGGAATATTTTGGAAAGAGGCAAAATCGTGATTCGTCGGACCACTACAGACGCCAGATGCCGTCCAGTTTCTCTGTTGTTTGCTCCACTGATGGCGTTCAGGCCGGCCGCGGTGGTCTAGCGGTTGTAGGCGCTCAGCCCGGAACCGCGCGACTGCTGCGGTCGCAGGTTCGAATCCTGCCTCGGGCATGGATGTGTGTGATGTCCTTAGGTTAATTAGGTTTAAGTAGTTCTAAGTTCTAGGGGACTGATGATCACAGATGTTAAGTCCCATAGTGCTCAGAGCCATTTGAACCAATTTTTTGATGGCGTTCAGCTTCATGTGCCGCTGTGAAGAATGGTCTTTTGTGAAGCACCCAATTCCGAAAGTCCATTACATGCAGTTCACTTCACATCTTGCCTTCGGATACTGGATGAGGCGTACTTTCATGCCCTGATGGCATCAATTCGCGCCATATTTGAAACCGATTGTCACTGCCACGTTGCGACACTGGTCTGCGGTCCCCGTCGGTTAGGTCATTTGCATCACCCCACCACTTCTTTAGGTCGTGTTACGTGGTTGCGAGTGGTGCAACAGTCCATGCAGCAACATTAGACAGTCTTCACAGATACATCAACAAATCGGGCAACTTCAATCGCCATATCGATAATGGCTCGCCGAGATACGATAGCTCATTTCTGCCACTCTTTCCCTTCTCTCTGTCGATCCAGGCTTCTGCGCAGATTCCTTTCAGCTTAACTGGTACATGCACAACACTTCCCTGCTATGACTTGAGTCAGCGGTGGACCGTCCCATCACCGCCTGGTAGCAGTTCAACAACTTACTACCCTTCTAGGTGAATAGTGCGCCCGTTTTAGACGCTGTCTGACATTGTATCCGCTGAGTTTACCTATAAATCACTCATAATCACGGGCGTCACAAATATTAAATTATTTGGGGTGGGGTGCGCTTCAAGAGATAGGATGTAGATCATAAGTGGCTCTAAACGGGACATCCCCCTGAAAAAAGCTGAAAGAAATTAGGACCTAAAAACCCTTTTTGAAGCATTGTGGATGACTCAGATGACACATTTCAATGGCCCTTAAGACACCTAAGGCACGCCAATTTCAGCCAGGATTAAAAAGTAATTTGCTATTAGCGGGTATAAAAGATTAGTATAATATTAATATTTAAATTTCCCAACAGTGTGTGTGTAATTATTATATGTTGTGTCCTAAATAACTGAGGATACTATTTCAAACTAATAGTTTTCAAACTAAATTGCGCTTGATTTTTATTGCAAATATAAATAAATAGTCTATCACATATAAAGTTTTATTCAGTTTCTTTTTCAGACATTAAAAATACATTTAAAAACACAAATGGAAAAATATAAAGACTATGAATAAAAAATAAGCAGTTAAAAAGTGAGAAACGATAATTAAATACGGTATCAAGAGCATAAGGTAAAATAATCTTGTAAAGTTCATCCTAAAGTGATCCAAATACATTTCTCCTGTTGCCAAAATTTAATATAAATTTTTCACCAACATTTCTTAAGTCTATTTTATACAACAGCAACTTGTGCATACTGCAAACTGCTACGTAATTGAGCCACTGTTCTGTCACTGTTCAACATTCTGCATCGTGACTTGGAGCTAGCGCAGATGCATAAGTGATATCAGTGCTTCAACATTAGCAAATAAAATGTATAGAACATAATAAACTGTGTCTCACATTTTGATCAGTTTAGAAGATAATTGATCAATTCCTATAAACTAGGTAAATGGGTAAAAGTGAATAAAATGGAAAACATTCTGTAATAAATATTTACTTAATACTATGCTAAAACGATACAGCAGTGATGAATTGTCTTGAACTTTGTTCATAGCAGTTCCTCTTGACACATGCACTGACTGTAACTTCATTATTAAAACAACACCGGATTGTAAGTGACATGATTTTTGTTGACATGATTTTTGTTGACTATTCTTCTACCAGTTAAAATGTTATTGCTGTAATTCTTCCTTGTAGTATCACCTCTATGTTAAAGTCACTTGGAATAAAAACTTCTTATTCGCCTTAAAACAAATCACTTTCCTGATCTGACTTCGTAACATCAAAATATTTGAGGACTAAGAAGTAAAATGATGGAAGTAATTATCTGCATTGATGAATCAGAGTTATTAAATCCAACTGCCATAATCTGTTTCTCTGAATATGATGTGAGTAATGGTATGGATGTCTAAAGTGTTAAAGGATTTGGATTAGCATCTCACTTTTGTAGAGCATAAATGGAGAAAGGCGAAGTTGCAAAATTCGTCAGGAATTGTCATAAATTTAAGAACATAGACATTCATAAATTTTGTCTAGACACCATGTGGCAGCATGCACAACAGAAGTAGAATTTCAAAATAGATCTTTCACAATAGTAAGTGTATATCAAGCATTTGTACCCTTTAATCGGTTTGTAAACCACATTGAAGCTCTAAAGGCCTACTTAACAACAAACAACAAAGAAATGGTTGCTGGTGGTGTTAATGTAGATTTCCCTAAAAATTTTCCCAATAAGAATTTAAAGAGTGAATAACTCTGGCATTCAGCTTCATTCAAACTGTAAACGTCCCAACTATGGGTCTAATGTACAAAACTATATTACAGAAACAATAACTAATTGCCTCTCAAACTATGGCATACAGTTTTTTTTGTTCAATATTAGTACTGAACAGGATGTAAGATCTGCCAAATCTGAATACAAGAGAGTTGTCAGTAAGCCAAAAATTGATTATTTTAGGGCAATCCTCACAGACATGAACTGGAGCGAGGTATACAGCGCTCATGACATGAATTAAAAATACAACACTTTCAATAATAAAGAACTTATCTCGTTTGCATACTGTTTTCCACAAAAACTAACCCAGATTAGACCAAACTTTACAAAGAAACCATGGATTACTTGACAAATAAAGGTATCCTGTTAGACAAACAGGAAACTGTATCTGTTAGTCATGCATGGCTCTGATGTTTTCATAATTGTTACTGAAAAGATGAAATTGTCATGTTCAGAAGATGTTGCCATGGAGTACCTCAAACCACATGCTTGTGACGGTACGTCACGTAAATGGACATTTGCAGAAAGAGAAAGGAAGTTTTGAAGTTTTTGTTATGAGACACGTGAATTATAAATTATTTCAAGACTGTGTACGTGTGCGCGATGTATAACAAAAAGTAAGGAATGTACGTTATTATTATCAGAACACAAATATCGATGTAATTAACTTATTATCAGAACACAAATATAGATGTAATTAACAAAAGACTTTTTTTGGTATAATCTCTGTGTAACATGGGCCATGAAGATCAGAGATAATGCTTTGATTGAAATAACTCTCCTGTTTTGTTTCGTCTAGCGGTAGGCCGCCATTGTAGCGCTGGATGATTATTAATGTGAGTTTTTCTGTATTTTTTTGCAAAATATAATAGAAATTGTTATTAGAAAGTGTGTATTACTGAATTAGTTGTCACCTCTCATGGTCGCAACCATTAATTTTCATTAACCACGTTTTTTACAGAACTTCGTAGTGCAGGGAACTCATCTCCCCTAGCAGGATTTGGTCGGCCATTATGCTGACTGTATTATTTAATTAAAATTTCATATCATAATATTAAATGTAAATGCGAGAGACTTCTCAATTTTGATCATTCATTAATTTCAAAGTTAAAGACAGTAGCGATAAATTTCATTTACTAAAATCCACAGCACTGAATGAGTTCAGTATGATTCATTTTGGCCGCCTAACGGCAGATGAGATTCTCTCCAGTTTTGCCTTGCAAACAGTGAACAAGAAATATTGAAAATCATTACATTCCGCAATATCTCAGTTAGTCATTATGTAATTTGGTGCATAAATAACCAGTAGCCCCTGAGACCCATATTAATAATTACAGTTTGCGTCAGAATACGCATATTTCCTTTTCTAAATAGCAGCGCTCACGCAAACTATTTATTACAAGGTCGTGAGTCGCGCGCTGTGTTTAAAAAATATTATATCGTACGTACTTCGGGGCAGCCGATGTCCGTACCAGTGTTATCGCGGTATAAGTTAATTTAAAGTCTCATGCTATCCCACAGTATTTAAAGGCACTCCAACCAAAATCATAAAATGTATAATTATAAAAACAAAAATATATAATTATTGTTTAATTATACCGTGATATGCTTCACTAACTCCCCCGACATGTATATGACTCTCACTACAGTAGTAGAAATAATGTCCACGATAAAATCCGCTGGTGGTTATGATAAAATATCAAAAAGTTAATTAAAGAGTGTGCTTTTGAGTTTACTAACATACTAAGCTACCTGCATAACCCGTCGTTTATCAGTGGGACATTTCCTGAATGGTTCAGATATGCTGTAGATAAGCTTTTGTTTAAGAAAAGAGATAAATAGATACCATCCAGTTTTCGTTCAGTTTCACTTTTTCCAGCATTCTCGAAAAAGGTAATAAGCTATTTGCCTCTTAAGCAACTGACAACTAATAGTATACTGTCAGTGTAACAGATTGGATTTCTAAAAGGTTCTGGTATTGAGAAGGCTCTCTACACGTGCAGTGAAAATTTATTTAATTCATTAGACAGTAAATTACAGGCTACTACTATATTCTGTGATCTGCCAAAGGTATATGACTGGGTCCAATTAAAATTCCATTGTGTACCGGGTCATTCTGCAAAATGGTTCAAATTCTGCACTTCTTGTAGGAAACGAAGACTTTTGTTAGGAAAGAGAGTTGTATTAAGGTATCAGTCATCATCCAACTTGGGACTAATTACTTGTGGTGTCTTAGGGCTCTAACTTTTTCTTGTGTATACCAATGATCTTTCATCAGTAGCATTACTAGATACCAAGTCTGTTTTGTTCTCAGATGATACAAACATTGCAGTAAATAGCAAACCAAGTACAGACTTAGAAAGCTCGGTTAATGAAATTTTCAGAGACATTAGTAAATGGCTACTAGCCAATCCTTTGTCACTGAACTTTGAAAAGACACACTACATGATGTTCAAAACTTGTAAGGTGTTTCACCCACCGTATATATGCCGAAAATACGATGACAGACAGAGAAAAGAAGTGAATGGTGTTAAATTCTTGGGATTATAGTTCGTTAATAAACTCACCTGGGAGGAGCACATCACACAACTGCTGAAGCCCCTAAACAATTCTATTTGCAATGCGAATGTTGTCAAACATAGAGATTATAAAAATGAAAAAGCTGGCGTACCATGCGTATTTGAATTCCATAATGTCATTTGAGTATTTAGATGGGTAATTCACCAAGCCAAACTAAAGTTTTCCATGTCCCAAAAAGTGTAATAAGAATTATTTGGGGTGTGAACTGAAGATCATCCGCAGAGGCCTGTTTAGGGATCTAGGAATATTAACTGCTGCTTCCCAATATACTAATTTCTTAACGAAATTTTTCATTAAAAAAGTATCTCTTTCAGACCAACAACTCACTTCATGGAGTCGATGCTAGAAGTAAGAATAATTTCCACGAACATTTAAAGTCACTTACTTTCGTCCAAAAAGGTGTCCATAACTCAGAAACACATATTTTCATTAACTTACCAGCAGCCATAAAATGTTTGCCTAGCAGTAAAGTCCAGTTTAAGGGTAGCATTAAAGATTTATTGATGACCAATTCCTACTTCGTTGATGAATTTCTTAGTAGAAACAACTGATGTGCGTGTATTACTAATAATATCAAGTAACGCTAGTACAAATTCAGTGCAACAATGCGACCATTGTAAATAGGTGTTGTAAAATAATTATCCTACTCAATATTTATTACCTGATAAATGAACACATTTCTCCAAATTTTTATTACTTACTTTATATCCACGACGATCATTCCACTTGGAATCTGTGTAAAGTACTTTAGCATATCTGTTTTTCATTGTAAAAGCTTATTGTGTATTCTTGTTTTTACGACATGTTATACATCCCGGAGGATCTCCTCATTTTGGATCAGTTGGAACGAAAAGTATATCTAATCTAATTTAAACTAATCTGAATGTCTGAATAAATTATTCATTTTCTATCTTTTTTGTAGTAGTGAGGCGGTTAGCATAATTCTGTGGTATCAGAACACCTCAAGTTTTAGGATACAAATAAGTTACATACAAAAAGAGATACTTGTAGAAATTCATTGTCCTGCATGGGCTGCTTTTTTTTTTACATAAAGACTATTTCATGATGTTTCGCTATTAGCTAGTTCCTCCCGCTTGGGCATAAACAAGCTATCTCTGTCACAGAGAGAAACTGGTCACCCACCTTCCACACATTAGTGTGGAGGAAGCCCTATCTAAGGTATCCTTGGTAAAGGTTATTTATGAAAGTGGTGGTTACGGGCACAACTTTCACAGGTGTGAATTCCTTACGTAAAATGATGAAATGTAGCGGATATTTGTCGCTGTGACAGCGTGAACCACACTAAAATCCGTTTTTAGATGTTGATGATGTCATGTTTTTCCTTTTCTTTTTTTAATATGAACCAATGAATGTAACATATACAGTCCCGACACTCACTGCTGCAAAAATTGTTAGCCTCAGGCAGTTGGTGCGACACTAGCGCCTCAAACGGCGAGAAAGCACCCGTAAATTTAAATTTTGTTTTTAATTATTTTTTGAGTTGATTAGCGAAATAGTTATTACATTTTTTGCGTTCACAGCACTAGTAAATCATCAAGAGATATGAATGATCCTGCAATACATGCAACAACAGACGAATCTCCCTGATTCAGTGACATAAGCTACAAATTAATGATGAAGAAATACCTTCGAAAATGTGAATACAAATACATATTTCATTAATGAGAAGAACATGTTTCGTTTCTTGTCTGTTCTTATTACGACAGGCACTTTCCTTGACACTTAACTACTCTGTAGGGAGCCTAATGTTTCCTACAGTCATACACTTCACTCAAATTTCTAATACAGGTACATAAATAATTTTGTAAATTTAGTTACTTTTGCATCAAACGCGAATGTGTTGAAGATTTTTTTCAGTTTATGGTTCAGATGCAGCAACAATTGTGGAATTGGGGTTATTGCTTTACTTCTTTTATAATCACGTCTGCGTGGTTTTCTCTTCAGCAACAGTTGTGATAGCTTATCTGCAACGTCAAATAATGTAGCTATTGCATTCCATACACGTTTCTTGTGTTCTACATTCACTGATTTGACTGGAAATGTTGTGAAGAAAACTACACGCTTTTTAGTACACATACGACGCCTTTCTGCAAAAGATCAAGTCTTCTGCTGTTTACTAGCAATTTTTTGTTCTTATAGAAGACAAGATTCTCCAGTCAACATAGTAGGTTACAAGAAAATCGTAAGAATACTGTTCTGTAATGCAGCGGTTCACACTTGTTACGGTTGCTACTGTCGTTAGAAAACCTGCAAAAAGACAAATGTGGTGTCTTCCTATTGCTGTTGCTGCAGTTTATTGCGCTACAGCCGCTCCCGTTTGAAAAACAATTCTACAGATCAATAGATCAATTTAGTTTCGCTTTCGCTTTTACAAGAACTTGCCGAACTTAACGGTGCAACTTCTGGCCGCTTGGCTCGCTGCAATCGCAGTGGGTAACAAAAGAGAGACGCGTGTCGCGACTGTTATATTAGACTGTGGTATTCCGGTAAGAGTTAGGACATCGATTTTTTACCCCAGTATTGGGATGCACAACCTGGCTGCTACCAAAACCGCTCAAATCGCGCGTCTTGGCCGCCCTGCACTTTAGCGACACCCCGACGTGTCAATACAGCGCCTGAAAGCATGCTAGCCTCTTGACACGCAGAATTACTCCATACTTCGTAGCGACAGGACAGTAGTAGTTTCTAATTCAGTAGGATAGCAGATGGGTTAAGACACTAACTCGCATTCGGAATGACGTCGGCTCCAATCATCATCCGATATTCCCTATTCAGGATTCTCGACCTTCCCCTGAAATATTCAAGGCAAATGCTGCATGATTTCTTTGAAAAGAACCAATTGATACTTCCCTCTCTATCCATCCCCATTCCGAGCCTGTGTTCAGTCTGTAGAAATCTCACTGTCGACGGCAGTTTAAACCCTTGTCTTCCTTCCTTCTCTATTTTGGTAGCTCCTGACGATAGTCTTCCAAGCAAAACCCAGACGTGTGTCTTTGCATTCATATCAGGTGAGTAAGTTAGACAGGGTCTGAGACTGGACAAGTTTTCGATTGATACCCTCGCCTTTTGGACTCCAATGCGTAAAGAGAAATTACTCGCGAAAGACATCATCACAAGGCAGATCAGATGCTCAAACGACAAAGTAATCGATTTTGGCTGTCAAAAGGGCTATGCGTGAAACCTTGAAGGTTAGTGTAATAGAATCTTATCGGGAGTCCTATGGCAAAACCGAAAGAAGTTCTGGTCCCATGCAACGTCTGAGAGGACAGAAAAGTTAACGTCCAGACACTCGTGGATGACACAGGAATACTAAACTCTGTTTTAAATGTTCCTTTACAAAGGAAATTCCAGAAGTACTGCCCCAGTTTAAATGTCGAACCACTGCAAAGTGAATGATATACTTAACAACTTTGAGGTGTTTTGACCACAATTTTATTACGCCAATACGCCTTAAGCGATTCGACATCACATCTATATCAAAGGCTATAAAATACAAAGACAAAATTGGTATCGGGAGAAATACAAGACATGTTGCATTTTCAGCAATTAAGAGGAGCCATAGTATAGAACGTACAAACATGGTTTAAAATTTACCAAGTGCTTAATGTCATTACTACGAGTCAGTAGAAACTTGTCTCCAAATGGTTACATAGTATGTCGTGGATATTCTTTCGCAACAAGAAAATACAAACCTAGCAGTTTATTCCACTTTGTATCAACATTGATCCTGAAGTCAATTTGCACTTTCTTGTGAAGAAATGTATCCATTTAGACAGGTTTCTACTGACTCATAGCAACGACATTAAGCATTCGGTAAGTTTCAAACCACATTTGTACTTTCCATATTGTAGCTACACTTAATTGGTGAAAGTGTAACATATCTTGTATTTCTACTGATACCAGTATTTTATAGTCTTACGCGATTTAGAGCAGGTACAAAAGTGGTTAAGTGCGTCCAATGGCCGCTTTGTCTCACAGGAATTTTATGCAGATGTTGTGAATGATGTAGATACTAGCGTCAGTAGCAGGGAGAAAGAGCTGTGTCTGCTAAAATCAAACAGGGCCCGATCTCTGGGACACTATAAACAGGATTTGCGTCTGAGTTACGCGATTTTTCACTCCAATGTGCCACAGATCCCTCGAACAATCTGAGTGTAGTAATTTTTATAGATATGAAATGGAATGACCATAAAGGCTCAGATGTAGATAAAGCTGGTGCCGACTTTGGTTCATTGGTAGACTACTGGGAACATGTAATCAGTCTGCAAAGAAGTACAAAACACTCGCTGGACTCATCGAGCAATTTTACTCTAGTGTGTGAGACCTATAGCAAAGCCAGCCGCTGTGGCCGAGCGGTTCTAGGTGCTTCAGTCCGGAACCGCGCTGCTGCTACGGTCGCAGGTTCGAATCCTGCCTCGGGCTTGGACGTGTATGATGTCCTTAGGTCAGTTAGGTTTAAGTACTTCTAAGTCTAGGGGACAGATGACCTCAGATGTTAAGTGCAATAGTGCTTAGAGCCATTTGAACCTGTACCAAATGAGACTATTCAGGGAATATTGGAGGTATACTCGAATGTAAATATTTTCAACATTTCGCGGCCCTATCAGCAACTGCATAAATATTAATTTTAATTAAAGTTGCAACTGAGACTGTTGATAAAATTAAAATTAATATACTGGAGTGGTCACAGGCTTGTTCGACACACGCGAGAGCCTCACGGAGATGCTGGGAGATGTGATCTGGCAGATGTTTGAAGGTAGGCGCCCACTACACTGCGAAAGAACCAGTATTAAGTGAGGAATCTAGAAATACACTAACTACAGCTCCCTCCGTATCGCTCATATGAGGACCGCGTAGAGGTCTAAGTATCATCTCAACAATTTAAATGATCGTTTGTACATAAAAGCACATTGCTGTCCACACCTATAGTGTGCCGGCCGGAGTGGCCGAGCGGTTCTAGGCGCTACAGTCTGGAACCGCGCGACCGCTACGGACGCAGGTTCGAATCCTGCCTCGGGCATGGATGTGTGTGATGTCCTTAGGTTAGTTAGGTTTAAGTAGTTCTTAGTTCTAGGGGACTGATGACCTCAGAAGTTAGGTCCCATAGTGCTGAGAGCCATTTGAACCATTTGAACCAATAGTGTAGAGTTACCGTACAGGATTGTTTCGCATACATACCTGGAACTGAATCGCATATCATAATTAATTCAGTTTACACATTAGAAACATCCGCGATTTAGAGCAGGTAAAAAAAAACATATCATTTGTGTTGAAAGAAACAGCCCAAAGTGAGCAATGAAAGAATAGAGGCAGGGATGCAGTTTATCTCCCACGCTGTTTGATCTCCACGTCGACGATGCTATTTGCGGACGCAGTTTTAAAGCAAACACTGGCGTACAGCTGCATGACCTGTCTGTATTAAAAGAACTTATTTATGATGACGGTTGTACACTGAAGTCTAAAAAAGAAAATTACCTTCAGATAGTTGTTAGTGAACTGTGTAAAGTTTGTTAAGAATACAGTCTGGATATTTCGTTGCAAAAAACTAAAACTGTGGTTTTTAGGCAAACACCAAACTCTCACTACTATTATCGTTGATAATAAAATAACAGCACATACGAAATTCCTGTGATATACTGAACACGATATAACGTATGATTATGATAAAGATATACAAAATAATGTCAATATTTGCAGAAAAGTCAGTAGATCTCTAGAAAATAAAACTATGAAACAAGTGAGATTAAAGTTTTTATAAGTCGATTGCTCTATCATCATTATTATATGGAACTGAGTAGCGGCTTCTAAACAGAAAGCGAGAATGTGTGGATAAAGTTTCTAAGAAGTGTCAATGGATGTAAAAATAGCAGTCAGAATAAGACATACCGTTATCAGAAATGAACTAATCATCCGACACATAAAAGAAAAATTAGGAGAAAATTATGGGAAAGGAATGAACATCTGCAAAGATTGGCGTCTGAAATATTAGCAGTAAAAACAAAATAACGACAAAGGAAAATTGAAACGAGACCCCGTGGAGAACCAAGAAAAAAAAATGGGAAACGTAATGTTTAATAAATTGCCTAAAAAAGGAAGTGAAGAAACAAAAAGAATATAAGAATCGGTACTTTTTATTGCATTTTTGCACGCATTCCGAAGAGTTCGCACCCCTGTCAGCTGAAATAATGGCGTTTTGTATAAACGGCAGAAAAGTAAGAAAACTTGCCGGTTGTTCCTCGACGACGTTCATCTCCACGAAAGGAAACTCGCTGTGTTAACATACGCTGTGCCCGGACTGGAAAATACATGTCCAGGTAGTTATATAGAACCGGACACCAAAGAAAACGTGTCCCATATTGAAAATAAGCGAAAGCTGCATGATTTATCGCTCTTTTGTAGGCGTATTACAAGGTGAATTCCGGACTGCGCACTTATAATATCTGTCCATCTCCTGTGGTCAATAACGTTTAATTTAGTGACTATACATGTGGTATACTGCTACATTCCTAAGTACTGCCACGCCACAAGGATGCATTAGAGTCAGGAACCCTGGGCTAAGAGTCGTTAACGTTTCAAGTCACTGCCAATTACGTAGTTTTAAGGCCTCGACACTAAAATCACGAGAGCTGCTGTCCTACATTCTTAATGAAACATTCGACAGCCTGAGTACACATTTGTTATTCCCTTTTGTTCTAGACAAGACAGTGGTCGTTAGGCGCCAGTTTAGGTCGTTTGACACTTATTGACTGTGAATGTAGCACAACGGCGTCAGTTGTTACTGGCAACGCTGCAGCTGCGGCATAAAATACGTAACGGCATATCAGTCGTCAAGAAAGTAAAGCACCGAAAGGAAACTTTGGAAATTAGGAAGGAGATACTGACAGAATTGAAGCTGTAAGGAGAGGAAGAGGTGGCGGGGGAGGGGGTGTAGGGAAGGGGAGAACGTTGGCCGTGTCTCGATAGTCAAGCTGGTACGAGCATTCCCCGCAAGAGGGAAGTTTCTGAATTTAATCACGACCCGATACACAGTTGCAATCGGGCAGGAAGTTTCGCAATGACGTACATACTGCTGCAGAATGAAAGAGTCGCTGTTGTTTGTTGTAATCTTCAGCACAACCATTGGTTTGGTGTAGCTATTCCACCCGGCGCAAGCATCCTCATCTTTGCATAACTACCGCATATGAATGCATCTGAACCATCTTACTGTACTCAAGTCTTGGTCTGCCTCCATAATTTTTAGCCATTCCGCACATTAAAAAATATTTCTTGATGCCTGAGAATGTGCCACAGCTCCTTTTTTCCCCCCACTTCCATACAAACCTCATCATTAGTTATTCGCCCTGTCCATCTCATCTTCAACATTGTTCTTTAGCGATACATTTCATAAGTTTCTGTTCTCTTGTCTGTACTGTTTATCGTCCACGTTTCACCTTCGTATGAAGCTCCACTTCAAATACTTTCAGAAAAGACTCCTTAACACTTAAATTTTTTTCCATGTTAAAATATTTCTCTCCTTCAGAAACGTTTTTCCCCTGACATTATCAGTTACCTTGCTGTGCAAATAGCAGAACTCGTCTACTAATTTAGCGTCTCATTTGCTAACCTAATTACTCTCCATCACCTTTGTTTTACTTTTGTTGATGTTCATCTTACAACTTATTTTTAAGACACTGTCCATTCCGTTCTGCTGATCTTACAAGGCTTTTGCCTTCTCTGAGAAAATTACAACGTCATTGGCAAATCTTAAAGTTTTTATTTCTTATGTCTGAACCTTGATTGTCATTCTGATTTCTTTTAGGTACTCTTTACTTTTTGCTCAGTGTACAGATTTAAGAACATAGGCGATAGGCTACAACCCTGCTTCAGGTACTGCTTCCCTTTCATCTCCTACGACAGAGATAACGGCAGTCTTGTCTCTTTACAAGTTATGGATTAAGATTCATTATATCGAAATAAAGCTGATAACTACGGTAAGAGGCAAGCTATCAGCTAACTAAAAGTTTTCTATACTCCTTAAATGGAACGTTCTTCCCTCCATGCCTACGGACTCTGTAATCATCCCAACCATGATTTATGTGCCTAGTTTTGCGTCTCCTTTTGGCTATCTCAATCAACGGTGAAATTAGTCTAGATGTAGCGTTAACGCCAGGTGAAAAAGCATACCAGCAATGTAAAAGGTCTGACAGAAATTAAATGCTACTACTCGCATTACTAGGCAACTGATTGCTGTCATGAATTAGCGCGCAGCTGTTTCTCAATCTCGTAATATCCCTTTACACTTGTAACGTTAGCTTTCATTTGGGATATTTAAATCATGTCCCTCTAGTGTTTCAAGTGGCAACACAGGTCTACAATTTGGTATCTTTGCAATTTTTTTAAAATCATTTTAGGTGATACCAATAGTTCAGAAATAATAAGGGTTTTCCTCTATCACATAAAGGCTTTTTTTGGGGAGATAATGATAAAGAATCAGAAAATTATAGAAAACCGTACATGTAAAAAACTTCATTAAAAACACGACAAAATCAATAAAATTAGGCACTCCTAACATTATTATACACACTGTAGAGCCAAAGAAACTTGTACACTTTCCTAATACAGTGTAGGGTCCCCGCGAGCACGCAGAAGTGCCGCAGCACGGCGTGATATGGAGTCGACTAATGTCTGAAGTAGTGCTAGAGGGAACTGACACCATGAATTTTGCAGGGCTGTCCATAAATACGTAAAAGCATGAGGGGGTAGATATCTCTTCTGAACAGCATGCTGAAAGCCATCCCAGATGTGCTCAATAATGTTAATTTCTGGGGAGTTTGGTGACCAGAGGAAGTTTCCTGGCGCCACTCTGTAGCAATTCTGGACGTTTGGGGTGTCGCATTGTCCTGCTGGAATTGCCCAAGTTCGTCGGAATGCACAATGGGCATGAATGGATGCAGGTGATCAGAAAGGATGCTTACATACGTGTCACCTGTCTGAGTCGTATGTGTCTTTGTAACCCTGTTCCATGTACTCAGTGTTTTGATGGAATCTTTTCCCAGTTCTTCACGCACAGCGCTTCGATTCTCCAGAGTACAGCTGACGCGAGAGGGCCTGAAATGCACCTTCAAGTCCACTGAGGCATCCAATACTTCGATGTTATCCAGCACGTTTCGTACTAATTGTCGTAATCAAGGTTTCTGTAATTGCCAAGAAACGCGTTGATAATTTGTTTACAGAATATCCAAGATGGTTTTCCATTTCATTCAGTTTGTCTTCAAATGTTTCATCTTTCAGTAGTTTCCAAATGTCAGGGCTGATAAAAACCACGTTCTTTCATTTTAGCTTTTCGTATCCATCGTAGCTTTCTTGCCACATACCTGAAAGTGTCACGTAATTTTGGCTGGACTTTCATAAATTGTTTCATAATACCAAGTATCATGTTAAATCGAGGCAGACGTTATTTGGGGGGGGGGGTTCCACCTTTGAATCGAATACTACATTACCGACCCAACTTTTGAAGTTCTAATTGGCCAGATTATTATTATTATTTTTAGTTTTACTGTTTGTCTTTTGCACGAATGTCCCGTTAGCGGTCGTTCCCAAATTAACGGGTCCAAAGGAACGGTTCACCAAAATGACCGGAACGAGCGAGGAACGAATTCTAAGGAACGGTGTTTCATAGTTCTCTTCAGTCGCTGCTTTCTACTTACAGTTTCCGGGAACAGGATACGGTCAGTCTCGTTCCCGAACGGCACGTCGGCTGGTCTCGTTCCAGGCTCGGTCCCGTTCCCGCCTGTCTCGGTCTCGGTCTCCCTCAGCCAGACTCGCCCTTCGCGTGGCCACTCGTCGCAGTTCCACTGCCGACTGCTCATAGTTCAGTATCGAGTTGTTGTTGCTCGTTCCGTTCGCTTCGCACGCCCAATCCAGATCTGTTTCAAATCTTTTTTTAACTCTGAACTTCTGCTTCTTTTCGTATTCTATTCAGTGTCCACGACCGGTAATTAAAATGTATTTTATAATTACGTAAACTACATAAAAATTACGTGGTATGTAATACATATATCTTTTCAGTAACAAAACGGCGTATCAGCTTACTTCACTATTCGATAAACAGGAGAAGAAATACTAGTAGCCGGCCGCGGTGGTCTAGCGGTTCTGGGCGCTCAGTCCGGAACCGCGCGACTGCTACGGTCGCAGGTTCGAATCCTGCCTCGGCCATGGATGTGTGTGACGTCCTTAGGTTAGTTAGGTTTAATTAGTTATAAGTTCTAGGGGACTGATGACCACAGCAGTTAAGTCCCATAGTGCTCAAAGCCATTTGAAATACTAGTAAAAAGGTAAGACTTTTTGTTATTACGCATGCAAAGGACTTCGGCACGGCACACACGAGTGACCATTTCCCAACCTTTTTTTGATCAAAGGTAAAAGAGCATGTTTATTGTTATGAAAGGCAGACCGACTTACAACCAAATGAAGCAAGCGCTTCGTAATCGAGTGTATGGTGTCTCATTTTGTAAAGAGAATATGATAACTCCTACAATATTATTTCAGTGGTAAGTGGTGGCGCACGAAAAATCGGCTCCGAGTACTAGACTGTTCATTGTCGCTTACTAATCGTCATCTATTGTTTCGAAGTTGTTTGCATTAACTTATTTGTTATTTCTTCACTGCCTTATTATTACATTTTTCTCTATTCTGCTCGTAGCGGTCAACAAATTGTGCATAATTGGCAAGCAGTCTGTACTCGGGACCGGTTTCTCATGCGCCACCTTATATTATTTCACTGCGATCAGCCACATAACGCTACAGTTGGCTAAACGAGATGTCTTGCAGAATCACGAAAATTACAAGTGGGTGAGAATTCTGTTATGAATAAAAAGTCTGTACTCCAGAGGGGGAGGCAAGTCACCCTCTTGGGGCCTTCCATCTTCGGTCACCTATGCTACTAATTTCCAATTTTTCATAAGAACCATATACCAAGCACAATGAACAGTGAACGAGTAAAAATGAACGAACGGTTCCAAAAAAGAGCGATCACCAATGAACTAGTTCCCAAGGATGAACGACTTTGCCCAACTGTAGTAGGAAGCAGGGGTCCTGCGTTACAACTTGAATATAGTCAATGTGGAGGAATGGCTTGTCCTGATCCCCAGTCTTTGGGCCAAACTACGCAAAATAACCACCCGTGTCAAAGTCTGAGACTGTCCCTCCTCCTTTTTCACTCTTAGTTTGTCAGAGATGTATCAGAAGTAGTTATGATATTAAATAATCTCTTGAAGCAAAGAAATTCGCAAAATCGGACACCAGTAGCTTTATCGCTCGTTGTTGAAGTTAAAGTGAAAAATGATATCTAAAACAAACACTTAGGCCTTAACTTTACAATATCACCGAAATATTATAGATTATCAAACTAAACATGTTTTTGTAGCAGGTTACATTGAAAACCTTCACAGAACAATACTGGCGTTATTATAACGATTAAATAGATATATTTTGCGTACTTCACAAAATTTCTAAATTATAGTCAAAACTGCATGTGACTGAACATTCTAAGTATGTTAACGGAAATCAGCACGCAAAAATACACCAGAGAAACCCTTTACCTTTAAGAAAAATATTTCACTGTCAGTCAGCGTAATTATCACAAATACCGTCTTTTTATTCAGGACCCACAATTCTTCGGCTATTGGACTTCATTTTTTGATTATAGTATCGGGAAAGCTACAGTACTATTATAATTCCACATTCGCAAAGTTAAGGTTCTTCTTTGAAATAGCGAGCACCCTCCTACTCCACAAAATTTACTGCCGAAACTGCCCCTCGCCCACCCTCCTCCACAGTCGCAAAAAAAAAAAAAAAAAAAAAAATATATATATATATATATATATATATATATATATATATATATATATATATATATATATATTCAAATTATTCTGAGCACTATGGGACTTAACATCTGAGGTCATCAGTCCCCTAGAACTTAGAACTACTTAAACCTAACTAACCTAAGGACATCACACACATCCGTGCCCGAGATAGGATTCGAACCTGCGATCGTAGCGGTCGCGCGGTTCCAAAATGAAGCGCCTACAACCACTCGGCCAAACCGGCCGGCGAAGTTAACTAAGCAAAAGCTATCTCAGGCAGTTACGTCTGTTAACAGCTCTCTGCCTACTTTGATATCATTTCCCGCTAAATTTCCGGAAAAAAGTTTGCAGTGGGGGGCAGAGTCAGTAATTTACAAGAACGTAGGGAGGTAATAACTCGCAGGTTCCAATAATTTTTATCAATTGTGTATTCTCAGCAAGAATGGCAGATTACGTAAATTTTGAACCATCGCTAAAGTGTTAAAATTAGTTAACAAAAACTTTGTTCCAGAAAGTCTTTGAAACTAGAGGTGTCGTTTTACAAGATGGTGGAGGTCATTTCATTTACGTGCTGCAACAAACGGCAGGCATGTTTACTTCTGATTCTATTACCCATCTAATCCTTACAGCAGAGGTGTTACGAGGTGAAGCAGCCCGTAATTCGTAGTGGAGTCTCCACATCAGCAGCCGGTACGTCGTCTGAGATGGCAGTGTCCCAGCCGCCATGTCCCTCCTCCACCGGATCCCTCAGTCGCCGGCTGCCGCCGCTATTCTGTAACTCGCACACTCACAGTGGTGACGTTTCGCCTCCGGTAACCTTCTGAATGTTTGTCTCAAAAAGGACCCTCTCTCGTGCATCTTCCACCGCTCAGCTGCCCCAGCAAGGCACGTTCTCATTGGTGGTCCTTCGTCCTGCTTTGTTACGTTAATATTTTAAATCTTTGCATGGTTCACTTAGGTAAAAAAGAAATAGCGGATATTGTCTGCATCTAAAATATATCATCACACTGTTACTTAGTTGCAACTCTTTTAGTATAAGAATTTATGTAATATAAAAAAAGATATATAGATCTTATACACTACTGGCCATTAAAATTGCTACACCAAGAAGAAATGCAGATGATAAACGGGTATTCATTGGACACATATATATGATACTAGAAATGACATGTGATTACATTTTCACGCAATTTGGGTGCATAGAGCTTGAGAAATCACTACCCAAAACAACCGCCTCTGGCCGTAATAACGGCCTTGATACGCCTGGGCATTGAACCAAACAGAGCTTGGATGGCGTGTACAAGTACAGCTGCCCATGCAGCTTCAACACGACACCACAGTTCATCAAGAGTAGTGACTGGCGTATTGTGACGAGCCAGTTGCTTGGCCACCATTGACCAGACGTTTTCAGTTGGTGAGAGATCTGGAGAATGTGCTGGGGAGGGCAGCAGTCGAACATTTCCTGTATCCAGAATGCCCGTACAGGACCTGCAACATGCGGTCATGCACTATCCCTGCTGAAATGTACGGTTTCACAGCGATCGAATGAAGGGTAGAGCCACGGGTCGTAACACATCTTAAATCTAACGTCCACTGTTCAAAGTGCCGTCAATGCGAACAAGAGGTGACCGAGACGTGCAACATATGGCACCCCATGCCATCACGCTGGGTGATATGTCAGTATGCCGATGACGAATACACGCTTCCGATGTGCGTTCACCGCGATGTCGCCAAACACGAATGCGACCATCATGATGCTGTAAACAGAACCTGGATTCATCCCAAAAAATGACGTTTTGCCATTCGTGTACCCATGTTCGTCGTTGAGTACACCATCGCAGGCGCTCCTGTCTGTGATGCAGCGTCAAGGGTAACCGCAGCCATGATCTCCGAGCTGATGGTCCATGCTGCTGCAAATGTCCTCAGATTGTTCATGCAGATGGTTGTTGTCTTGCAAACGTCCCCATTTGTTGACTCAGGGATCGAGACGTGGCAGCACGATCCGTACAGCCATCCGGATAAGATGCCTCTCATCTCGACTGCTAGTGATACGAGTCCGTTGGGATCCAGCACGGCGTTCCGTATTACCCTCCCGAACCCACCGATTCCATATTCTGCTAACAGTCATTGGACCTCGACCAATGCGAGCAGCAATGTGCCGATACGATAATCCGCAATAGCGATAGGCTACAATCCGACCTTTATCAAAGTCGGAAACGTGATGGTACGCATTTCTCCTCCTTACACGAGGCATCACAACAACGTTTGACCTGGCAACGCCGGTCAGCTTCTGTTTGTGTATGAGAAATTGGTTGGAAACTTTCCTAATGTCAGCACGTTGTAGGTGTCGCCACCGACGCTAACCTTGTGTGAATGCTCTGAAAAGCTAATCATTTGCATATCACAGAATCTTCTCCCTGTCGGTTAAATTTCGCGTCTGTAGCACGTCACCTTCGAGGTGTAGCCTTCGCCAGTAGAGTACTTAATTTTTCCTTGAGATGTTAAAGTCTAATCTTTACCTACAATAATGATGGAATCTGAAGAAATGGATTAAAATTTGTGCTATAGCCAGGTCTCCTTGCTTACTAGGTAGAAATGCTAACCATTACACCACCACAGCACTATAGTTTGGCCGGCCGCGGTGGTCTAGCGGTTCTAGACGCTTAGTCCGGAGCCGCGAGACTGCTACGGTCGCAGGTTCGAATCCTGCCTCGGGCATGGATGTGTGTGCTGTCCTTAGGTTAGTTAGGTTTAAGTAGTTCTAAGTTCTAGGGGACTTATGACCTCAGATGTTGAGTCCCATAGTGCTCAGAGCCATTTGAACCATTTGAACTATAGTTTACATTGCTGCATGGACTACTCGTATCAAATGCCAGCCCCAACACAAACGTCATATCTTCAGCTTATTTTCCCCTTCTAGTGTTCCTACCTGGTAAGCAAGAAGACCTGGGTTCAGGTCCTGTCTGTAGCACAATTTATAATTCATTTCCTCAAATTACTTCGTTATTGTAGGTAAAGATAAGACTTAAATATCTCAAGGAAAATTTAATTATAAGATCTATAGACCTATATCTGAGCTACAGGATTTCCCCATTATGTCCAACGCTGGGGTGCTATTCCAATGCAGGAGACCTTCGGCACTAGTAACAATCTAAGAAGGGGAAAATAAGCTGAAGATATGAAGTTTGTGTTGCAGGGGACAATGGACCTTGGGTAGTCCGTATACCCAAGTTTACTATAGTGCTGTAGTGGTGTAATGGTTACCATTTCTACGCACTAAGGAAGGAGATGCGGGTTCAGTGTTGGATGCAGCACAAATTTTAATTCACTTCTTCAGATTCCATCATAAAAAATATACACGACTGGCCATTAAAATTGCTACACCAAGAAGAAATACAGATGATAAACGGATATTCATCGGACAAATATATTATGCTAGAACTGACATGTGATTACATTTTCACGCAATTTGGGTGCATAGATCCTGAGATATCAGTACCCAGAACAACCACCTCTGGCCGTAATAATGGCCTTGATACGCCTGGGCATTGAGTCAAACAGAGCTTGGATGGCGTGTACAGGTACGGCTGACCACGCAGCTTCAATCTCGGGCACCATTGACCACACGTTTTCAATTGTTGAGATATCTGGAGGATGCGCAGCAGTCGAACATTTTCTGTATCCAGAATAGCCCCTACAGGACCTGCAACATGTGGTCGTTCATTATCCTGCTGAAATGTAGGTAATTTGCAGCGATCGAATGAATGGTAGAGCCACGGGTCGTAACACATCTAAAATCTAACGTCCACGGTTCAAAGTGCCGTCAATGCGAACAAGAGGTGACCGAGACGTGTAACCAGTGGCACTCCATACCATCACGCCGGGTGATACGCCAGTATGCCGATGACGAATACACGCTTCCAATGTGCGTTCACCGCTATGTCGCCAAACATGGATGCGACCCTCATGATGCTGTGAACAGAACCTGGATTCATCCTAAAAATATGAAGTTTTGCCATGCATGCACCCAGATTCGTCGTTGAGTACGCCATCGCAGCCCCCCCCCCCCCTGTGTCTGTGATGCAACGTCAAGGGTAACCGCAGCCATGGTATCCGAGCTGATGGTCCATGCTGCTGCAAACGTCGTCGTACTGTTCGTGCAGATGGTTGTTGTCTCGCAAATGTCCCCATCTGTTGACTCAGGGATCGAGACTTGGCTGCACGATCCGTTACAGCCATCCGGATAAGATGCCTCTCATCTCGACTGCTAGTGATACGAGGCCGTTGGGATCCAGCACGGCGTTCCGTATTACCCTCCCGAACCCACCGATTCCATATTCTGCTAACAGTCATTGGATCTCGACCAACACGAGCAGCAATGTCGCGATACTATAAACCGCAATCGCGATAGGCTACAATCCGACCTTTATCAAAGTCGGAAACGTGATGGTACGCATTTCTCGTCCTTACACGAGGCATCACAACAATGTTTGACCAGGCAACGTCGGTCAACTGCTGTTTGTGTATGAGAAATCGGTTGGAAACATTCCTCGTGTCAGCACGTTGTAGGTGTCGCCACCGGCGCCAACCTTGTGTGTTTGTCTGAAAAGCTAATCATTTACTTATCACAGCATCTTCATCCTGTCGGTTAAATTTCGCGTCTGTAGCACGTCACCTTCGAGGTGTAGCAATTTTAATCATCAACCGTGTATTTGAGTTTGAATTTGCCTTTGCCTCTAAGGTTTTTTACAAATTGCAGGCTTTGTAATGCATACGTGCATTCCCTTCACGTGTTTATGCTAATTATTACGCACATTTATTAACCTTTGCGAGATCTAAACGTTCGTTAATGCTCTGTAGCAGCCAGGATACATGTCCATCTGACAATTATGCGACAGAAAAGGCATTAACGATAGTATCATAAGAGGCAATGTTGTGTAACCTTAGTAGGCACAAGATCCGACCGGGTGTAGGACCTTACAATATGAGAAAGTGTTCCGAGACAAACTTCCGTCACACTGTCCGCAAACGTGACGTCACATCCGCCTGGCAACAGCGATCTGAACGCCCATTAGCTGAGAGTTTTGATATCTATATGCGTAGGAGACAAGTGGAGTATCCCTACTGGCTGAGGGAGAACGGTGCGGTCTCTCTTGTGCGTCGTGAAGACGGTGCAAAGGTAGTAGCAAGGCGCCACTCGAAACACATGGTCGAGTAACCGGAGGCGGCTCCAAAGGGACGGTCGCTATTAGGCAGTGGCAGTAGCAGAATGCACCATTGACGACAAATACGGAAGCGATAAACAAGATATAAAGTTTAAGTGAGCGGCATTAATTATCAGAGAACGCCACGTGTCATGGGCAGTATGTGCAAGGAGTACTGAAAGTGATAACTTACAGGGTGTTTCAAAAATGACCGGTATATTTGAAACGGCAATAAAAACTAAACGAGCAGCGATAGAAATACACCGTTTGTTGCAATATGCTTGGGACAACAGTACATTTTCAGGCGGACAAACTTTCGAAATTACAGTAGTTACAATTTCCAACAACAGATGGCACTGCAAGTGATGTGAAAGATTTAGAAGACAACGCAGTCTGTGGGTGCGCCATTCTGTACGTCGTCTTTCTGCTGTAAGCGTGTGCTGTTCACAACGTGCAAGTGTGCTGTGGACAACATGGTTTATTCCTTAGAACAGAGGATTTTTCTGGTGTTGGAATTCCACCGCCTAGAACACAGTGTTGTTGCAACAAGACGAAGTTTTCAACGGAGGTTTAATGTAACCAAAGGACCGAAAAGCGATACAATAAAGGATCTGTTTGAAAAATTTCAATGGACTGGGAACGTGACGGATGAATGTGCTGGAAAGGTAGGACGACCGCGTACGGCAACCACAGAGGGCAACGCGCAGCTAGTGCAGCATGTGATCCAACAGAGGCCTCGGGTTTCCGTTCGCCGTGTTGCAGCTGCTGTCCAAATGACGCCAACGTCCACGTATCGTCTCATGCACCAGAGTTACACCTCTATCCTTACAAAATTCAAACGCAGCAACCCCTCAGCGCCGCTACCATTGCTGCACGAGAGACATTCGCTAACGATATAGTGCACAGGATTGATGACGGCGATATGCATGTGGGCAGCATTTGGTTTACTGACGAAGCTTATTTTTACCTGGACGGCTTCGTCAATAAACAGAACTGGTGCATATGGGCAACCGAAAAGCCCCATGTTGCAGTCCCATCGTCCCTGCATCCTCAAAAAATTACTGGTCTGGGCCGCCATTTCTTCCAAAGGAATCATTGGCCCATTTTTCAGATCCGAAACGATTAGTGCATCACACTATCTGGACATTCTTCGTGAATTTTTGGCGGTACAAACTGCCTTAGACGGCAGTGCGAACACCTCGTGGTTTATGCAAGATGGTGCCCGGCCACATCGCACGGCTGACGTTTTTAATATCCTGAATGAATATTTCGATGATCGTGTGATTGCTTTGGGCTATCCAAAACATACAGGAGGCGGCGTGGATTGGCCTCCCTATTCGCCAGACATGAACCCCTGTGACTTCTTTCTGTGGGGACACTTGAAAGACCAGGTGTACCGCCAGAATCCAGGAACAATTGAACAGCTCAAGCAGTACATCTCATCTGCATGTGAAGCCATTCCGCCAGACACGTTGTCAAAGGTTTCGGGTAATTTCATTCAGAGACTACGCCATATTATTGCTACGCATGGTGGATATGTGGAAAATATCGTACTATAGAGTTTCCCAGACCGCAGCGCCATCTGTTGTTGACAATTGTAACTACTGTAATTTCGAAAGTTGGTCTGACTGAAAATGTACTGTTGTCCCAAGCATATTGCAACAAACGGTGTATTTCTATCGCTGCTCGTTTAGTTTGTATTGCCGTTTAAAATATACCGGTCATTTTTGAAACACCCTGTATGTAAAGTGTTGAGAGTAGCAGCGTAGCCCAGAGCTGTCATATTGGAAAGTCTGTGATGCGTGTTTTAAAGTCTTCTTCATTAAAACGATTATATTTCAAAACGTTGTTAACCTATAACAACTGACAGGAAGACACCAGCTTAGTGATAAAGATACCAGAGAAGGAAGGCATAGTCGCTTCCCTCTCGCTACAATACAACACATAAGAAGGAGGGCATTGTAGCTTCTTGTCTGATGTTAATGACTCCTGCCACACTACTTGTCTGTGTGCAGTGTGAGAGACTCAGAGATGCCCTTCAACAGTATTGCAACTTACCTCATAATTCTTGAAAAAAAATTCAGTGCCTGTCAATAGAAATGAAGCACGTACAAGAGAAAGGGAAATGGAAATGTGATGTTATTTCAGTCATTACAATAACGAGTCATAATTTACAAACGACTTTGCAATATGGGCTCACTTATCAGTATGACGCTGGACATCCTCTGGCCTGCATGTACGCACTAATTCTGTTGGGAAGGATGTTAGAAAGCCGCTGTATCGTATTCTGAAGCTAACTGGTTCTCAACTGTTGTAACTGGACATTGATATCCCGGGTACTGTCACCAGGAGGGAGTTCACTCTGAGCTGATCCGGGACAGATCTGGGGAGCACCTCAGCATTACACTGTCAGTTCACAGAGGCACGTACCACGTGTGGATGAGCACTGTCACGTTGAAAACTTCCTGCGAGTCGTTGAAGAAGCAGACGCAGCCGTGACAAGAGGACGTAGACGAGTCCGAAGTGGACACACGCGGATTTTAAGCACTTAAATCATCACAAAAATGCCTCCAACGATTTTCTAATTAGCTTGCATTTCATATCGACAGATAAACTATTGCAGATGTAATTGTTGCACAAGTTACTAGCAGAGGGAAGAAAATCAAGACAATGTATTACGTTACAAAACAGACGACTCCCACCATTCAGGACTTCACCATATTGATATTAAATATTTTATAACAATTCCTGTAACACATTCCTGTGATAACGTTTGAGTAATATTTATTTTACTAACAATCCAACAGTTCCTTGTTTATTCCCTGTAGTCGTCATAAAAATGTGAAGCATCTGTTGCGTAACGTTGCCAAACATTTTCCTTACACCAGGGACACCTGTTAAAAGAAAAATTAATGCGTTCGGGTACTTCACAGTAATTACTAGTCTTATTCATACAGAAGTGGAGTATGAAATGGCCGTGGCCGTTGTTCTGCATATTGCGCTGCGTACCAGGCATACTGGATCGAATTCGTAAAATGTGGTGATGCAAACTGACAATGCAGGAAGGACTGAAGTTTAACAGTACTGATCGCCTGATGAGCCAGAAATGAGAAGAGAACTATGGGAAATTATATTTTCGACAGTTTTATGGAGAATGCTGTATACTGATGAAAAATATCTTATACACAGGCTGAATCACACTATTAATTCCGGCTGTAATCCGAATTACATTAACAGTATTTTCATCGTCGTCCTAAAGACAGAAATGTCGTTATGTCCAGGCCAAGAGTATACAACAAAGGCAATGAAATATTTCCTACAAATGGTAAGAAGCGTCCTGGGACCTCTACTGTTCCTGATCTATATAAATGACCTGGGTGACAACCTGAGCAGTTCCCTTAGACTGTTCGCAGATGATGCTGTAATTTACCGTCTAGTAAGGTCATCCGAAGACCAGTATCAGCTGCAAAGCGATTTAGAAAAGATTGCTGTATGGTGTGTCAGGTGGCAGTTGACGCTAAATAACGAAAAGTGTGAGATGATCCACATGAGTTCCAAAAGAAATCCGTTGGAATTCGATTACTCGATAAATAGTACAATTCTCAAGGCTGTCAATTCAACTAAGTACCTGGGTGTTAAAATTACGAACAACTTCAGTTGGAAGGACCACATAGATAATATTGTCGGGAAGGCGAGCCAAAGGTTGCGTTTCATTGGCAGGACACTTAGAAGATGCAACAAGTCCACTAAAGAGACAGCTTACACTACACTCGTTCGTCCTCTGTTAGAATATTGCTGCGCGGTGTGGGATCCTTACCAGGTGGGATTGACGAAGGACATCGAAAGGGTGCAAAAAAGGGCAGCTCGTTTTGTATTATCGCGTTATAGGGGAGAGAGTGTGGCAGATATGATACACGAGTTGGGATGGAAGTCATTACAGCATAGACGTTTTTCGTCGCGGCGAGACCTTTTTACGAAATTTCAGTCACCAACTTTCTCTTCCGAATGCGAAAATATTTTGTTGAGCCCAACCTACATAGGTAGGAATGATCATCAAAATAAAATAAGAGAAATCAGAGCTCGAACAGAAAGGTTTAGGTGTTCGTTTTTCCCGCTCGCTGTTCGGGAGTGGAATAGTAGAGAGATAGTATGATTGTGGTTCGATGAACCCTCTGCCAAGCACTTAAATGTGAATTGCAGAGTAGTCATGTAGATGTAGATGTAACATTGAACACTATTCTCTCCCACTTTTCCAGATTTTGCTACATCGGCTATAAGACTTCCGCAAGTAAACAGTCCTTCTTTTTTAACTTTTGTCCGTAATTTCCCTTGATGTTCCCGAAGACAGAAATAGAGCTGCAGAAACAGCAATCCACTGATGTACGAGGGCTGTCCAAAAAGTAAGTTCCGATCGGTCGTGAAATGGAAACCACTGTAAAAATCGGGTGAAGCTTTTGCACAGATGTGTTGGGCAGTGTCTGTAGAACGCCCGTCGATCGCGCCACATCGCTCTTTCAGTTCTGAGCGCACCGTGAAGTGTATATAGAAAATAGTGTCTCCCGCCAAGTACGAGAGCCTGATGAGAAATTTCGTCCGAAGCTACGCACCCCACATAACACTTCTGTCACGCCGTTCCTTCTTCATGACAAAATCTCAGCTGCACTCTGCATGGGCAATGAAGATCCTCCTACAGCGTTTTCAGTGGGAAGTGTTTGATCACCTACAATACAGATTGCAATTGACCCCCTGAGTTTCATCTCTGCTCGCACGAACCGCTGACTATGAAGACAACATTTTGGCACAGACAGCGACCTGCACACCCGCGTAGAGAATTAGCGGAAAGCACTGGCGGCTGCCTTCTATGACAAGAGTTTTGAAAATACGCCACGACAAATATCCAAGTCGGAGCGGCGATTATTTAGATAATCAGTTGGGAGTTGTGGCTAGCTGTTGCAAACAAAATATTTATTATTTATACAATAGTGCCCATTTCACGGACGATCGGAACTTAGTTTCTGGATAGCTCTGGTATATCATTGTCATTGTTGAATATGGATGTATCGCAGCGTTCATCGACGCCACAAGCAGCTCTGTTCTTTATCGGTCGAAATGAGAAAGTGCGATTTGCACTAAATCTGATTGGCTTTATATGCAGCTTTTAGAGGATAACAGATAGCTTCGTCTTCATGTCAGCTACGAATTTCTCTGTAGTACTACCTGTGAATAATATCTCATCCACACGTTTCCTTTATGTAAACTTCGTAACTTTAAGACTTCCTTTACCGTACAATGTCCTGAATTTCTTTAACCAGATCGAAGAAGCCTATTGTTGTTGTTGTTGTGTTGTCTTCAGTCCTGAGACTGGTTTGATTCAGCTCTCCATGCTACTCTATCCTGTGCAAGCTGCTTCATCTCCCAGTACCTACTGCAACCTACATCCTTCTGAATCTGTTTAGTGTACTCATCTCTCGGTCTCCCTCTACGATTTTTACCCTCCACGCTGCCCTCCAATGCTAAATTTGTGATCCCTTGATGCCTCAAAACATGTCCTACCAACCGATCCCTTCTTCTAGTCAGGTTGTGTCACAGACTTCTCTTCTCCCCAATCCTATTCAATACCTCCTCATTAGTTACGTGCTCTATCCACCTTATCTTCAGTATTCTTCTGTAGCACCACATTTCGAAAGCTTCTATTCTCTTCTTGTCCAAACTAGTTATCGTCCATGTTTCACTTCCATATATGGCTACACTCCAAACAAATACTTTCAGAAACGACTTCCTGATACATAAATCTATATTCGATATTAACAAATTTCTCTTGTTCAGAAACGCTTTCCTTGCCATTGCCAGTCTACATTTTATATCCTCTCTACTTCGACAATCATCAGTTATTTTACTTCCTAAATAGCAAAACTCCTTTACTACTTTAAGTGTCTCATTTCCTAATCTAATTCCCTCAGCATCACCCGATTTAATTTGACTACATTCCATTATCCTCGTTTTGCTTTTGTTAATGTTCATCTTATATCCTCCTTTCAAGACACTGTCCATTCCGTTCAACTGCTCTTCCAAGTCCTTTGCCGTCTCTGACAGAATTACAATGTCATCGGCGAACCTCAAAGTTTTTACTTCGTCTCCATGAATTTTAATACCTACTCCAAATTTTTCTTTTGTTTCCTTTACTGCTTGCTCAATATACAGATTGAATAACATCGGGGAGAGGCTACAACCCTGTCTCACTCCATTCCCAACCACTGCTTCCCTTTCATGCCCCTCGACTCTTATGACTGCCATCTGGTTTCTCTACAAATTATAAATAACCTTTCGCTCCCTGTATTTTACCCCTGCCACCTTTAGAATTTGAAAAAGAGTATTCCAGTCAACATTGTCAAAAGTTTTCTCTAAGTCTACAAATGCTAGAAGCGTAGGTTTGCCTTTTCTTAATCTTTCTTCTAAGATAAGTCGTAAAGTCAGTATTGCCTCACGTGTTCCAACATTTCGACGGAATCCAAACTGATCCTCCCCGAGGTCTGCATCTACCAGTTTTTCCATTCGTCTGTAAAGAATTCGCGTTAGTATTTTGCAGCCGTGGCTTATTAAACTGATAGTTCGGTAATTTTCACATCTGTCAGCACCTGCTTTCTTTGGGATTGGAATTATTATATTCTTCTTGAAGTCTGAGGGTATTTCGCCTGTCTCATACATCTTGCTCACCAGCTGGTAGAGTTTTGTCAGGACTGGTTGTCCCAAGACCGTCAGTAGTTCTAATGGAATGTTGTCTACTCCGGGGGCCTTGTTTCGACTCAGGTCTTTCAGTGCTCTGTCAAACTCTTCACGCAGTATCGTATCTCCCATTTCGTCTTCATCTAGCCTGGCAATCAATAATTGTTATCTCACTTGCAATTCAGAGCGCCCAGTCTCTTAAACCTCCCTAGTTAACACTGCACTGACTCCCATGAGCTGTTCTAAATCTTTCGAGCGGTTTTTCTTTACTTCTGTGACTTTCATTTTGGTGCATATTTCATGCTTTGTTTACGTCTCTGCCGCGCGGGATTAGCCGAGCGGACTAGGCGCTGCAGTAATGCACTGTGCGGCTGGTCCCGGCGGAGGTTCGAGTCTTCCCTCGGGCATGGATGTGTGTGTTTGTCCTTAAGATAATTTAGGTTAAGTATTGTGTAAGCTTAGGGACTGATGACCTTAGCAGTTAAGTCCCTTAAAATTTCACACACATTTGAACTTTTTTTTTTTTTACGTCTTTCTTCCGATGATGCAATTCATGTTCAGATTTTACAAGACGAAGCTGGCTTTGTACTCTGCTTAAGTTTAAGCATCTTCTCCTTCCTTCCTTTAACCAAAAAATTTACGGCCTTTTCTTTCTTAATGAAAGCTGTCACTTATCTCTTAACGAAAGCTGTCACTACACCCGTTTTGGGGGGGGGAGGGGGCGGGGGGGGGGGGAGGATCTGGAAGGTACACTGTTTTTTGTTCTGGACCTTTTACTACAATCACTGTTTGAACCACAATTCACAAAATTGTCGGAATTATTCTTGTTTCTCTTAATGTTTTCACATTACTAACGAAATGATGACGTCTTTGGAATGAACGCCCAAGAAATTAACTAATAAATAACACACATGTATGTGCTCAGGAGAAGAGGTGATTACAATTGCACACCACGTTCTAAATGTTTCATCTGAGCAACGCTGAAAACATTAATTGGATTCCCCTTACTGTCAAGCTCTGGAACCTGTATAAAGATAGCTGCTATTAGCAAACACATACCAAGAAATCAAAAAGGAAATTAGTTCAGTTTTTTCCTTGTCGTTAACACTTAGCGTTACTGCAAAGGGAGCTGCTAATTATTATGAATATTAAATGAGTTGCAAACTCTAGTGAATAGTAACTGTGAACAGCTGTGTCAAGAAACTATCAATGGAAAGTGAAATTCGCTTTACAAATTACGATCACATTGTGCCGTGGTCTCTGTTTACCTAAACCGAGGCTCGTGGTCTAGTGGCTAGCACCGCTGCCTCTAGATCACGGGATCCCACGTTCGATGCCCGGCCAGTTCGTCGATTTTCTCCACCCGAGGACTGGGTGTTTGTGTTGTCCTCATCTTTTCATCATGATTTGTGAGAGTGACTAGATTGGATTGTGGAAAAAAATGGAATGTGGAAAAATTGGAAATTTGTACGGCCGCTGATGACCGCGCAGTTGAGCACCCCACAAAACAAATATCGTCAACATCATCTGCTGTTTACCTATGTGTCGCCAATCAAGGAAATGCGGCCGCCGTGTTGTGTATGCGCTGTCCGCTACAGCTACGATAAGGCTGTATTTCTCCAGTTGGCGAGCGAGATACGAATTTGGGAAATTTCAACAGTTTTAAAAAAATGCTTGCAGTGCGTTTTATCAGCTAAAATTTTGGTAGTGTGTTTCTTTTGGTATATTCTTCCCGCATAAAAAATTTCAGGGCAGGTTTTAAGATGTCGAGTTCGAAAGCTCCGTTGTATGTAGCAGTTTAGCTAGTAAAATGAAGGCATAAAAAAACAGTTTGGCTGGCAAAATTAAATTATGAATAATTATATAAAAAATGTGAGAAAAGAGATAGCAGTCTTCAATAGGTAAAAATTCGATCGCAGCACTAAGAAAGAAACTTACATTAGAGGCAGAACACAAATGATCTGATGCACGATTAGCTCCTGTAGAAAATAATGTTGTAAAACTAGAATAAGATCGAATAAATAACAATGAAAATACTTGCGCTGTAGAGCTCTAGAAAACTGACTCTGATGTAGACAGGCTGGCAGCAGTGAATGGATGTTTGTGAACAAACACACTGTTAAGCTGCATGTCGTGAACAAAACTGCAAATGGTACTGATGCTGCACCCAAGAATTGCACAAACAACAAAAACAGAAGTGAAAGCACTAAAATATAGTTGAAATATCCAAAAACTAAAGCAAAAAGAAAACTTCTGAGTAAACATGAAGAAGTTGTATATAAAACAATTTTCGACAGAAGATATGTAGCAAAGAAAGTGATTATTTGCTTATGAGATAGATAGAGCTAGTAATGATACCAAAGAAAGGTAAAAGTATTGTAGGTTTACGTAATGCGAAAATGAATAGTAACCATGTCGTGTATAGTGGTAATTTCCAAGAATGTTTGCCTATCGAAGCCGCGGGCTCCAAACGATAGGTATCGCACGTGCGATTCTAAATCGATCACCCAACTACGGTGGCGCGAGTTATGATAAATTATTTGTGAGATGTTGGGAAAACCTAAACGATTTATGACGGTATTGACTGGAATGTCTAGTATTGTAGACGCTTCTTCGGCCGACCCCTCACGTGGAAGAATTTAATTCCATGCTTATGCAATGTAGAACATTGTTTGAATTTTTGTCGGAAATGTGACACTCCGCCCATATTTATGCGTGACACAAAGTCTATCCAAGTTACGGCAAAAAGTGAATACTTCCCGTAGCATACACATCAGATGGACTTTCTCATGACGACAACGTCGACGACGTGTGAGGCATGTCGTTTCCTTTGTAATTACTTCTATTTTGGTAACGCTCTTCTTTTCCCGTTGCTGCAGAGACCATTGCAAACATGCTCATAACGAGCGCCACCACAGCGGCGTGATCGATGTAGAATCGCACGTTCGATATCTATCGTTTGGAGCCTGCGGCTTCAATAGGCAAACATTCTTGGGAATTACCCGTATAGTAATACTATATGGGTGCAGCTAGAATTGGTGCTGTACTACCTTTGAATGGAGTGTATTTATTAAGCCGAGAGACAGTACTTGGAATATCATTCTCGCGATCTGTGAAAAGTAGGAACTTTATTTAACAGAATGAACACAACACACAATAGTTCCGAGCAACAAATAGGCAGAGAGACGTTGTACTTGAAAGCAGAGCTGTTTCTAAACGATAAGTATTAGCTCGTAACGGGGGAAAACTCCGTAACTATGCACATATTACAAATAATGAAATACGGAACGCAAAAGTCAAAGAATAAACTGTCACTGCTGCTGATTCATATAGCGTATCTGGCTGGTGCGTAATTAAATCTGACAGCCGCAGAGAGACGTTGTACTTGAAAGCAGAGCTGTTTCTAAAAGATAAGTATTAGCTCGTAACGGGGGAAAACTCCGTAACTATGTACATATTACAAATTATGAAATACGGAACGCAAATGTCAAAGAATAAACTGTCACTGCTGCTGATTCATATAGCGTATATGGGTGGTGCGTAATTAAATCTGATAGCCGCGACAACGGAGCAGATGACGGCTATTTGAGTTTATTTCAGCCGTCTCGCGGGAAGCGGAACGACGTTGAGAACACGTACGGAAAGTGCATGCGACGTCCGATTGAATCGTGCGTACCGGGTAAGGTTCTGCGTCGGACGATTGTTGAACCTGCGGTTGTTGTTTGGTGCTGGTAGTGAGAGGTTAGATTATCTTCATGGTGCTTCAGCTGGTAATGCACCCTGGAAGATGTATGAGGCCTTAACGCGATCGAGAGAAACGGTTGTGTTCTTGCCATTCAATGCAATGTCTAGTGTCCGCGCATCTCTTTTTAAAACACCGCGTGGAACAGTATAAAGAGGTTGTACTGAAGATTTCACTGTCTATGTGTAGCAATGCGTGAGAGCAACTGTCCGAATTGTGATGAACGATACCAGGTGGCGTGCCGTGTCTGGAAGCTTTGCGAGGACGAATGCGAGCAATGTGGTCGCTTAGACGATGTATAAAGTGTGATTGGTCTTGAGTGGATGACTCCAGAGAATTGGCATCAATAAATCCTTCTGGGAGAACTAGTGCTTCACCATAAACGAGCTCCGCTGACGAGGACTCTTATGTCTGCACTGTACGCATTCTGCAAACCAAGGAGAACTAATGGGAGAGCGGTCGTCCAATTAGTGTCGTGACACATAAGTGCAGCTTTGAGGCAAAGATTCAATCTTAAGGGCCCGGTTTCGATTCCCGGCTGGGTCGGAGATTTTCTCCGCTCAGGGACTGGATGTTGTGTTGTCCTAATCATCATCATGGGGATCGACGCGCAAGTCGCCGAAGTGGCGTCAAATCGAAAGACTTGCACCCGGCGAACGGTCTACCCGACGTGAGGCCCTAGGCATAAGACATTTAATTTTTTTTTTCTTTTTTTTAAGGCAAAAATACCATCGCTCGATCACGCCATTACTAGCTATATTACAGCTGGTGGTCCTATGGTGCACATATCCGCAGAACTTTTCGAGCTGGGCTAATACGTCAGGGCCGGCCGAGGTGGCCGAGCTGTTCTAAGTCAAGTCCAATAGTGCTCAGAGTCATTTGAACCATAATACGTCAGGTTCCAATTGCCGATTCTAACCTTCACTCATGCTCATAAATTAAGGATAATGCTGATACATGGTGAAACGACGCTATGGTGGGTGGTTTGTGGGTTTAAATCACCTCGGGGTATGACCATGCGGTGTATTTGACCTGCGGTCGTCGCACGGTGGTGCTGGCAGCAGTCTACATACACAGAGCTGTGCTGGTGCATGTCAGAGTACGGTGCAGCGAGTAAGTGTGCAGACGTTTTCAGATGTGCTAATGATGACAGTGTGTTGAAAATGGCTCAAAGAACACATATTGATGACGTTATGAGGGGTAGAATACTAGGGCAGATGGAGGCTGGTCGAACACAGCAGGTCATAGCACGGGCCCTCCGTGTGCCACAAAGTGCGATCTCAGGATTATGGCAACGATTCCAGCAGACAGGAAACGTGTCCAGGCGCTACAGTACGGGACGTCCAAGGTGTACAATACCACAAGACCGATATCTCACTATCAGTGCCCGCAGACAGCCACGGAGTACTGCAGATAGCCTTGCTCGGGACCTTACTGCAGTCACTCGAACAATTATCCCCAGACACACAGTCTACAGACGACTGAACAGACGTGGTTTATTCGCTCAGAGAACTGCAAGGTGCATTCCACTGACCCCTGGTCACAGGAGAGCCGGTGAAGCCTGTTGTGAAGAACAAAGTATATGGTCATTGGAACAGTGGTCCCAGGTTATGTTCACGGACGAGTCCAGGTCTAGCCTGAACAGTGATTCACGCCGAGTTTTCATCTGGTGTGAACCAGGAAGCAGATACCAACCCCTTAATGTCGTTGAAAGGGACCTGTATGGAGGTTGTGGTTTAATTGTTTGGGGTGGGATTATGATTGATTCACGTACACCCCTTCATGTCTTTGACAGAGGAATTGTAACAGGTCAGTGTATTGGGACGTTATTTTGCACCAGTATCTCCACTTTTTCAGGGGTGCAGTGGGTCCCACCTTCCTCCTGATGGGTGATAATGCACTGCCCCACCGAGCTGCCGTCGTGGAGGACTACTTTCAAACAGACGATATTAGGCGAATGGAGTAGCCTGCCTGTTCTCCAGGCCTAAACCCCATCGAGCACATCTGGGATGCTCTCGGTCGCTGCACGTCTTCAAACCCCTACGACACTTTAGGAGCTCCGACAGGCACTGGTGCAAAAATGGGAGGCCATACCCCAGCAGCTGCTCGACCACCTGATCCAGAGTATGCCAACCTGCTGTGCGGCCTGTGTACGTGTGCATGGTGATTATATACCATATTGATGTCGGGGTACATGCGCAGGAATCAGTGGCGTTTTGTAGCACATGTGTTTCGGGACGGTTTTCTCAACTCATCACCAACACCGTGGACTTACAGATCTGTGTCGTGTGTGTTGCCCATGTGCCTATGCTATTAGCGCCAGTTTTGTGTAGTGCCACATTGTGTGGCACCACATTCTGCAATTATCCTTAATATATGAGCATGAGTCTCCATAACCAAGCCACTACAAATCGGAGGCTAACGATTCTGCGGCAATACCGGGTGGTTATAATTAAATTTTCCCTATTTAACACGTTATAACATGGAAACTAATCACCATACGAGGACCAAATTAGGCAGCACTAATCTCAAGGACATGGCGAAGAGAAATGCAGAATCAATTTAGTTGTAACGCTTTTAATGTGCTGCCACAGTACATCATACCATTACATACCTGTACCATTACTGCTACAAAAGGGGCTCAATACGGCGCCTATCAATCTTCAGAAGAGTTTGAAAGCGCAGGATTGCATTCTGCACAGCAGAACGAAGAATGTCCATAGGTATGCTGGCTACATCTCTTGATATGCTGAGGGTTCTAGCACAACCAAGCGCACTGAATATAACCGCAGCATGCAAGGCATAATTATAGTCACACAATAATGGTACCACATATCAGCCTAACACAATTCTGGCGTTAATCATTCAATAATCTCCACATGAATGCTACACTCCACACTTCTTTGTTACGTGCTATAGGGGGGCTTGTCTGTCAGATAATGCCTTCTTTGAGTATGTTGTTGAACTCGGCTTTAGTGATAGCCAGGCAACTGGGTGCCAAACACCTTGGTCTGCATGGTACCAGTGGGCCACCAGTGATTTTTATATGGTGCTTCATATTATGTAGCACCGGTTTAGGAGCGCCTGGAAGTCTAGTCAAAGTTGGGAATTGTTGTAACAGAAAGGTGTACTTACTATCACTCACTTGAGTTAGCTTTGTGCTGTCCACTGCTGCGCTGCGACGAAATCCTGTAGTAGTCAGGCCGGTAACAATGTCAGCGAACTGGTCGTTCCCCATGTCTGACAGCAGAGGGTTACAAGCCAGAAGATCAATACCTGCTATTGTTTCCAACACACCAATAATGATGAAGAGGCAATGCAGTCCTAAATCCAGTTCCCTTCGTTGGGCTCCATATGTCGATGTGGAGCAGTTGTTTGTTACTGACAAACAGAATGCTCTATGAGATTTTGGGATTGCAGCTGGATCATGTTGACTTCTTGCCACAATATTTTGGCTGGCAACCGTCCAGGCATCTTCAGGTCGGTGTCCGCTACTGAAGACTGTTAGTTTTTTTTTTTTCTTTATTGTTATTTCATTCCCTGGCCACATAGGGGCAGGAGAGGGCTGTCAGCGGCACAGTCCACTGCTCTTCAATTGCGTGACAGTACAAATAAAAAGATGAAATGATACACATAAATGGTGATAAAAAGGTGGACATAACAACAGAAATAAGGGGAGACAATGGGGGTTAAAATATACACTTACTCGGAGATGTTCATTGTAGGACAGGTAAAACAAAAGGTCCACATAAAGATAAAAAACACAGGTGGTGGTGTGTGCAGAACATAGAAATACACTGAAGCCACATACACAAGTTAAAAGTTGGCCACAGTTAAAACACACCATAAAGACGACACTTTAAAAACCACTGCATGAGATGGAGCACACACGATGAAGAGTAAAAACTGCCAGGAGTGACCTGCCAAGACAGGGAAGGCCTGAGAGGAGGGAAAAGAGGGGAGAGGAGGGGGTAGCTGGAGAGGGGGGCTGAAGTGTGTGGTCTGAAAAGGAAGGGGGGCTTGGCCAGGCCAAGGGGCAAGGGATGGGTGGAGTGAGAGATAGACAGGGAAGGCAATTCAGGAGGGAGCACAGAGATACAGTAGGGGTGTGCTGGAAGAGGAGGGGATGGAGAAGGGAGGAAAAAACCGCTCAGGAGAAGGGGAGTGGAGAGGGAGCCCTGAGGAGGAGGAGGGGGAGGGGGAAGGAGGGGAGTTGGTAGGAGGGTTAGATATCAGGGCGAATCTCATCATGTGGGAGGTGTAGCCATTGGAAATTGCTTTGTGAAAGGAGGTGGAGGGTGTGGAGATGGAGAGCGGGGAGTAGTGGATCTGTGAGGGGGATGGGAGGCAGACATGGAAGGCGAGGTGGAGTGCATGACATTCGAGGCTTTGGAGAGCTTTATAGAATTTGGGGGTGGGGGGGAGGGGCGGAAATCCAGGCAAAGCTGGTATAACAAGGATGGACGAATCAAGGATTTGTAGGTGTGAAGGATAGTGGATGAAGTCCCCAAGTCTGGTCAGACAAGAGTTTCAGGAGGCGTAGTCTATTGTGGGCTTTATGTTGTATCGTAAGGAGATGGAGAGTCCAGGTGGAGACTGCTAGTTCACGGCGTCGACTTTATACGAAAAATTGGCCTGGAGACACATGAGCACTGGTGGCCATCACAGGAGTATCCTCTGTCGAAATACTGTTACATCTGTGGCACACAGGTGCATGCGTAAAAGTGAAACTACATATCTGTCCTCGGTCGGAACGAGCATGCGGCACTAAAAGCAAACATTAGATGTCGCCAGAAGAGTCGTTATGAATATTCCAGCCTCCCCCACTCTCAGATTGTCCTTTACGAAAACGAGAAGGTCACTAATCTACACAAGTGGCTGGTAGATTGTTTTAACTCGATGTTTCCTTAGGATCCTGACTACTTTAGATGAAAGGTTACTGAAGTATGGAAGGAACACCCTAGGCTTGAACAGCTCCTTATCCTCTTGATGTAGTGGGTGGTCACGTTCCTTCCTCCTCAGTGCTATACTAATCTGATGTGAAGAATAACCATTGTCTTTGAACATTGACTGTATATGTTCTAGCTCCTTTGTAAGGCTGTCTCCATCAGAAACAACATGTGACAGATCCACCAACGTTCTAAGGACATAGGAAGTTTGTGAAGGGTGATGGCAGCTCGACGATTGCAGTCAGAGGCGAACGCTCACCTTAAGATGGCTGAATGGTTGCCAGCCGAAACACAGAGTGTATCAGAAAGAATCATCCAATTTGACACATCTGTATTTCTGAAACTAATAAACATATACAATGAATTTTGTTTTTTGATGAACAAAAAACTCAAAAAGTTTTTTTCATATCTTCCATAGGTGTTCAATATGCCCCCCCTCCCCTCCCTGAGATGCATGGCATATGTCAGTGCAGTATTCAAATTGTACCCACACCGCAGCGAGTATGTCTTTGAGTTACAGCTTCCACAGCTCCTGTTATGCGATGTCTCAGTTCATTCATTGTTGTTGGTAATGGAGGCACATAAACAGAGTGTTTTATAAACCCCCACAAGAAATAACCACATACAGTCAGGCCCCGTGACCTTGGTGGCCAGTAATGTGAGGCTGAATTATTCGGTCCCTGCGACCGACCTATCGTTCAGTAATCCTTTGATTTAAAAATCGCCACACTTCCAGATGCCAGTGTGGCTGCGCTCCATCCAGTTGGTAAATGAAGTCGTTCGAATCAGTCTTCAACTGTGAGAAAAGAAAGTTCTCATGCATATCGAGATACGTGCGTCTTGTAAAGGATTCTTGGCAAAAAAAAAAAAAAATAAATAAATAAATAAATAAAAATTGCTGTACGCCTTTTCCCATGAAACTGCACGAAACACCTTAAATTTTGGAGAGTCCCTATCATGTAGTTGTTTCATATCCCATACTTTCACATTGCGACGGTTCACCTTTCCATTTAAATGGAATGTTGCCTCGTCACTAAAGACTAAGCGTAGAAGAAAAGTGTCATCCTCCATCTTGCCAACAACGAAATTACAAAACACCACGCGTTGTTGTTTGTCACCTTCACGAAGAGCTTGCAGTATTTGAATTTTGTTTGATTTCATGAGTAAACGTCGACTCAAGGCACGCCAGACGGGCATCGGGGACATGTTAAGCTGTCGAGCTGCAAGGCAAACGGATTTCTGCGGACTCCTTGTGAAACTATGGCGGATACGTTCGACGTCTTTGTCAAGACACTCGGGGATGGCCCGGCGATTTGCGTTTACACAAACAACCTGTTTCTCAGATTTGTTCATGCCATCGTCTAATCCTCTGTGTTGTAGGCACCATACCTACTACGAAAGTCACTCCGAACAGTCATTACTGACCCGCACTGCGGAAAAGATAGAATACAAAACGCTCTCTGTTGTCCCAACATTATTTTTACTAGAACTGAAGTGGGCGCACACTGCTGCTGCCTAGCGGAAACTATGTAAAACTCGAGAGTTGGCTCTTTCAAGTGTAAGTTGTTCACGCACATGTCTCAAATAACATAATAGTTATGATCTTTTTAAATCAGATGATTCTTTTTGGTACACCCTGTATTGTGTCAAGAAGTCAGCATGATCAGGCTACAGTCTCGAAACCTCATACAATATTCAGTGCGCCGGGAAAACTTTAAAAAATCATAAAGAGATAGCTGCCAGTGGTCTGCAGCAATGAGCTGAAGTTCGTGGCAGTAGACTTTAATCAGAACCGGCGACCACCAAATATTTTTGGCCTTATTTCCTATCGCTCATAAACAGGTGCTACGATGTTGACAGATAGCTAGCTGCGCGTACAACCGACTGACTGCCTCTGGCATTTGGGAAGGAACGCGGTTCAGTACACTTTCACGCTCACTGACCGAACTTGTCATGACACCACCGTACGGATGCCCTGCATTAAAAGACGTGGCGTTAGTCGATGAATGGCTCCTTGATCTTCTACGGTATCACCCTCTATCTTTGGTGGTACCGCTCTGAGACAACAGCTAGCTAACTTCTGCACTCAATAACCCAACCTTTGGCGCTAGGGAGTCGTAATCGGTGTGTACAACTGCTGCTGCCGTTGTATTGCTGCACGGCACTTTTACTGGGCTAACCTAAGCAGCAGCAATGACTTCTTGTATTCTGCCTGCAAGATCTGTAGCGCCATCCAGTACAATCTCTTTGGACCATTACAATCATCTTGACTTGTGATGATAGGCAGCTGCTCCAGATGGTGTGGAGGAAATTATCTGGAAGAATACCGATATCCGCCATGCTCGTTAGGTGCTGAAGGTAATGTGACGGTCTGCAGTCTCCAGTATCCTACTGCGCCAGCACTCGACGAATTCTGTCTAACAGTGAGACTGCGACTCTTCTAATTAACACTGTGTTGAGCTTCTCGTAAGCATTTGCCGCAGTGGCACATCAGCAGCCGGACACAGTGGTCATGTCTGTGTAAGTTGTGCTTGTGGAATGTGTGTGTGTGTGTGTGTGTGTGTGTGTGTGTGTGTGTGTGTGTGTGTGTGTGTGTCTTTTATACTTTTGAAGAAGGGCTGTTGGCCGAAACCTTAAATGTATAGCAATATTTTTATTGTACCTTTCTGTGACTCACCTTCTCCTCTGTATGATGAGTGGCAATCATGTTTAAATCATTCTTTACTTAATTATTTATGTTGTACGCTTAGTGAGATTTCTCACTACCAATTAGTAATACAAATAGATACAGACATCAAAATTATTGTATAACACACTCCTGTTCGGTGCATGCATACCACATCAGATGATGATGATGATATTTGGTTTGTGGGGCGCTCAACTGAGTGGTTGTCAGCACCCATACAAATTCCCAATTTTTCATAGTCCAGTCTCGTCCCTTTTCCATATGATGGTGAAATGATGAGAACAACACAAACACCCAGTCTCCGCCCGGAAAAAATTCCCGAACCCCGCAGAGAATCGAACTTGGGACCTCGTGGCAGCAACGCTAACCACCAGACCACAAACTGTCAGCGACTCGTCCGTAATTCTTACGGGCGATGTTTTAGGGGAAGGCGTGTAAACTAACAGAATGGGACGACACTTAACGAAAAGAGAATACACATCGTATCGTAGAATCATAGATACTGTTAGTATCCAGGGAACCCATTTTTATTAATTAAGTCAACTGATATCGTTACAATGAGTGCCCATTAAGTAATGTAACTTCATGCACCCATTGGGAGGTACTAACAGTCACCTCCTGTTAGGTCTTCCCTTGCTCTGCCTTCGGCAGGGCCCTGGCTGATGCCACGCAACTCCTGGTCACCAACTTTAGCTGCTCTTGCTCACAGGTCTCTCTGGTGGTCTTGTGGATTTCCCTGTGCCTCCTGTACATTGCTCCTAGACGTTCTGCTGCAAGACTTGCCCACATCTCGTTTTGCCACCTCCAGTGACCTGGATCCACTTCTTGATGGCTTCTCTGTAAGTCCTTTGTTTTTCCAGACCACCTCCCAGACAACCTTCAGCTGCTCATTGCTGCATACCTTTAGTCCTGTCAAAGCGCTTCCCAATGCCTGCTCCAATGCTGCCAGCCCATTCGCTGCTGGCACTGGTGCTGCTCTTTCTGTCCATCACTGGCTCGTACACTCAGCATCCGCCACTGGTCCAGCATGCACTCCCAGCTGCTTGCCTGCCCGTGCCTTCACACATGCACAAAGCTTACTTACCAGCCTCCTTCCTGCCTATTTCCTGTGTTCTACCCACGCCCTCGGCTCTCTGCTTCCACCCTTTGATATCTGCTTTCTCTCATGCACTGGGTTTTATTCCAGCAGCCACATTTGTGAGCCACCATACACCCTCATCCCGATGCTGCTCTGCACCATTCTGCCCTGCTCATCACCCTGGCTGTCTCTCTCATCCTCCAGGATCATCTCTTTCTGTGAGAGTACCAGCTTCTTATTTTCCCTGATGCCCCTTTTCTCCTGTTGGGTTCTCCCAACCAGCTGCACCCACTCCTCCATGGAGAAGAAGAATGCCACGCCCTTTGCTGTTGCCTCTGCCACAACAACTGTTCATACATTAAGATGGCTTCACCATCTCCCTCCAAAGGGAAGAGGAGTGCAGCATACAGCTAGAGCCAGATGACTCAGCACACAGCATTGGCCTGCCAGATTTCTGCAGGAGATGCATCTCCAATGCGCTGCAACATCTATTGCATTAACAAGGGTGCTACAATCACCAGACACACCTGGTAGTATCTCACATCTGCAGAGTCATGCTATGCTGGCCACTTCTTGGTATCCTTACTCTGAGAGGACTTTTAGGACCTTGAGCTCTCTGGCAATCTGAATCTGAGTGTGACACTGAATCCCGAGTAAAATGACTAGTTTACAGTACAGTACAACAGGACCAAGCCAATGCCAATACAAACATCAATTGTGACTGCAACAAATTCTGATCATGTCTACAGCAGTGTAACCTAAGCTGATAGACTGTGTGCCTTCTCTCACACCTTCATGAAACTCTATTGATAAACTGACAATTCTTCTCATAGGTCAGGATGATCTCTTACATTCCTTTCATGGAAACTCTGCTTTCTGTTATTCTTGTTTAATTTTTTTTATTTTCTTATAGAAATAAATTTCTATTGTTCATTGCTGCCTGGGCACCTCCTTGTTTTCTGCATGCACCATTCTACAATGGGATACTTTACCAATCTTTGAGTAAGGTCTGGATAAGAAGCAGCAGACATCCACATAGTCCCCATTCTTGAAGTTAATTAAGGTTGATGTACCATGAAGTGGTGTACACTTTTTTAAGGTCAAAAATACACTGACCAAATGTTTATGGCTAAGAAGGACTACTGTATCGCCATCTACAGTAGACTTAAGTTGTCAAGGGTGAAGCAGTAGTGAATGGAAAATTGTTTACTAACAACATAATCTATTTATAAATTAAATATATTCCCAGTTTGCTTATACATATTGATGTCAGGGAATAATAAGAGAAATGTATGTAGATTTCACACAGACATAGCATCATGCAATGCAATATGCAACACAGCACTAATAACACAAGAAAATTAAGATAAAAAAAGAATAAAAAACACTGAAGCAATTCAGATATTAGGTCATGGACTAACATTTGTAATAGAACACAATCACACAGCTCTGGAAGAGAACATTTCATACATAACAACGGAGCATTGCAAAGAAACCTTGTGCATCAGATACACAGGGAAATGAACGGAAAATGGCTGAAAATAATATTTCAGTAGGAAAATTTTAAAATTAAAAAATGAATAATAGAATGTAGCATGCTATGTGCTATTGGAGTCATAGCATGTAGGGAACCACTGCCATATTCTCTTCGAGTCAGTGCGATGCATTTGGTTGAAGTTGCCACTCATTAATCCAGTCACAGATCTAGGCATATCACACCTAGTATTATTTTCCCTTTAGAGGTGTTAGTGCAATACTGAACCTGATTTCTTTTAATTGATGAATACACAACCCACCCATGACCTTGATCTGTGAATAACAGCAGCTTCAGGATGAAGGGGAATGTAAGAAAGTATAGATGACATCAAAGGAAATTTGACTGAATAATCTGTCATTTTAAACCAGTTTTATGACTCTGCCTTCTTTTAGAAACTCCTCTTGAACATAACCTTTCACAGTGGTTACCTCTACATCAGTTCAACAACCATGTGGGTCCCAGTTTCTCTTTTCCGTAACTGATTGAATATTGGAGAAATGTTAATGTTTTCAAAAACCATGTGCAAAACAAGTTATGCAGTACCTGTTTCATTCCATCTATAGTCTTGGTATGGGACCTCTTAGCTAGTGTGACTGTTTATTGATAAGACTGTCATGAAAAAAATCTACAAATTTGTAGGTTGCAGTATTCACCCTTTAGAAAAATGAGTGGGTTTCAGAAAAGAAGACAGTAATTATGAACAATACTTGCTGTGAAAGAAAATTATCAGTATGCATGCAACAGCATGTACAATCAATATTTTCCAAAATGCCATGTATAGAAATGGAATTTTTCAAGGGCTTATACCTCAGGTTCCATAGAAAGTTAGCAACAAGTGTTTTGGATAGCCCTTGATCCTGGCAATACTTCTATACCCAGCAGAAGGATCAGAGAAAACTGGCTGGTTCTTATTTGCATTAGATGTGGTCTACAGTGCACTTTATAGGGTGTTTCCTGAGACAAACTGAAAAAAGCATTTTTCACCATTTTTTCACCACCAGCAGTGGGCATCTAAATAACTAACTGCAAGAAACTGCACAAATTTTAATGGTATATTCTCTAGGCATTTATCTAGAAGTACCACTTTCCCATTTTCAAAAATCTTGATTTGTCATCAAGGAATATCCCCCATAACATTGTTTATGTGTACCAAAACAGAGCTGCAGAGTCGAAGACAGCTGTGCAAAGCAAATGACTGAAATTTTTGCAGTATATTCCGAAGATCCCAATGTCAAAAAACCTTGAAATTTTTCTTGATAGCTTCATCCTTTCCCAGGATCAAGAGGTTGTAAGTTACCCTATTTGTACTTGCAAAATATGCACATAAAATAAAATGTGATGCAAAAAAGTAGTTTATAAAGTAACATAGCATGGAGGAATATGTTGTAGAGTGTTATCATCAACAGGATTCTAGGAACCTCATGCAAAATTCTTGTGCATGTAAAATCCAGTGAGAAGTGTGAAATTAGTTTTACATTATTTCAATTTCACATGAGTAAAATTATCGAAACTTTACCAACCCATAAAGTTATTTTCATATGAGTACCATTCCCTGCTGTAGCAGGGAAAGGAAGGGAAGCTATTGGATCACAAAACTGGCAAATATGTTCCTGTTTAAAATAAAAGACTTTAAGTGAAAAGTGGAATACCAGCTGCTTCATTCTGCCTTCATCAACACCTTTAAAAATTTTCCCTCAAATTTTGGCATGTGAACATATTTGCACTTTCTCATGCTGAGATAGGAGGACACAGTGGCAGTGGGAAAGAGGCAGAAAAATCATAAATAAGAGTGAAGGAGACAACTGCAATGTGAGAGGAAGGCACAAAGAATGAAGGAGACAGTGCGAGTGGGAGAGGAATAAAAAGAAGGAGAGCCAGTGACAATGAGAAACAGAGTGTATGTCAGCAACAACGAGGATGAAAGAGATAGCGAGTGGGAGAAGAGACAGTAGCAGTGGGAAGGCATGAATGAGATGGTGTCATTAACAGTGGACAAAAGGGAGACAGTGACAGTGAGAGAACGCAGCAGTATTACATAACAGCGAAGGACTGTAGCCTTGAGTCAGGAGACAGTGACAGCTAGAGAGACACAAAGAGATAATTGCAATGAGGTGGGATGAATAAGTGAATGAGAATGGGCAAGTGGGAGTGCAGGGGTACGAGCTACTTGCAGCATGTGTTGTGTGTGAGTTACTGTTAGGAGAGATCATGGGAATAAGGGGTGAGTTGCATGTTAAAAAGAGTGAATGTTTGCATGCTTAAAATTTTGGGAAAATTTTTAAAGGTGCTGAGAGAGGTAAAATGAGGCAACTGTCACCTCACTTTTTAATTGGAGTCTTTTAAACAGGAGCATATTCATCTTTTTTGTGCTCTGATAGTATTTTTCCATTGGTCAGAAATTACTCTCAATATCTGAGAATCATTTGTTTCAGTTTTCAATAACAGATACTAAAAGAAGACCAAATGCAACAACATGAAATTGAATCAATAGGTTGTACACTGCCAAAATCTTGTGTAATACCATCTCTTGTTGCTAACATCGTAATAATGAAAATTGTTTTCATTGCATCTATACTAAATTGTGCCAATAGTTATTCCAGTAATAAAATATTTATTTCAGGGCTCTTTCAGCCCAAACGAATATGGAAGTAATCTTCATCTCATGATACTTTCTGCACCAAAGAAACAAACAAAGTTAACTACAACTCAACACAGAAGATTAGGTGGTTTCTGAGAAGTTTGATAATAAGAACTTTTAGTGATTTGCCAATACATTTGAGTTGGATATAAAACAATCCCCCACATCTTTTGTGAGAAGTGAATTTTTTGCACTGTGTGATAAGCTGCTGCAAAAAACCTCATGCCAATTCTTGATTTGTTACTTGTGAGTAGCAAGTACACAGTGCCTAAGATGTATTGTGTTATACACAAAAACATTTTATTACAATAATATAAATGTGTGTCAATAGTACAAAAGAAAGAAACAAAACCAAAGACCTCGGCAGACAGTGATGTGGTTGCCATTTTATCCATGGACCAACCAGGTCTTGGTTCTTCATTTATGAACATAAATCACTCTTCCCTAATCGCAAACTTTGAGCAAATTTAAACAGGTGTTTATAACAATGCACAGAACTAGATATATGATATTCAGGCAGTAAATCATTTTTGAATACACAATATATAACAAGAGTAAACATTACTTGTCAAATCTCGTATATAGAAATGAGACAAAGAATGAATAAACTGTGTGTGGGTAGAAGGTACATTGAATCCAGAACTTAAAAATGTTCATGATGTCAAGTGAAGTGAGCGTAGAAAGTAAAATTATGCCTGACTTTTATTTTAGGCACAATCACAGAAGGTGATCACTATCAGCTCTGGTCCCAGCCCTAAGCTGGATATCTCCAGAATTTTGAATATGAGCAATGTATGACTGCAACCGTTAGTAATTTTATTCATATTCTGTGATTGAGTCTACAATAAAAGAAGTGTACAATAAGTCAATCACTTTTCTCCATAAGCAGAATGTTAATTTTTCTGGCAAGTAAAATTTGTGGAAGCAAACATACATTTTACAGTGACAGCAAAGACACCTGTAAAAATCATCACAAGCAAAAAATTTCTGCAAAGAGAGTATTCAAAAACTGGTACCACATTACAACAAAGATTTAATAATAGAGGCAGTGTTTCACACTGAATCATACATTCCAGATGACCTTTAAATTTCCTATGAAATCTTAGAGTACAACATATCAGTACTGCTACTTTTTCACAGAGCATGTTGTAATGCAGGTAAATGAAATATTTTCTGAAAATTTATGTCATGCTATCTACACCACATTTCATTTTGTTAGCTTCAGAAGGACACTGCTGCTTTGATGTAGTCGCTGTTATTCTCAATCTTCTTCATAGTTCCTTTTTTTATTGTGCTCTGTACTATGACAGTTTTCAGGAAACTTGGCTCAGAATTTGCTCTGTACTATGACAGTTTGAGGAAACTTGGCGGAGAATGCAAGGAACATGATGTTTTTATTTACTAATTCAGTCATTGTGTTCAGTACATAAACTCAAAAAGGAGATCTTTCATTCAAGTCAAAAGAGTCTGTATACTATATTACACATAAACTATCACTATACTGCTAAATACTCATTGAGAGTACACTAGCTAAGTTGTATCCTAATAAACTGAAAATAAAACAGATACATTTATCAAAGTTAGCGCTTCCTCTGTTTTACTAAACAGGTGTAGGTAAGGGATGTGATCAAAAAGTAATAGGAATTTTTTAATTTTGCGAGCTTTACACACTCAATTTTTAAATTTTTTTTATCTTATTGGTACACATCTTCCTGATGCATGTTTACATTTTCCGCTGTCTTGAATATTTAGTTTACTGTTGACAACTGAAAAGATTATAGATGTTTTTGAAAAGTTGACAAATTTTTATTTTCAAAAAAGATGGATCAAAGAATTTGCCCTAAATTTTGCCTGAAGAATGGAATACAGCACAAGAATGGAATGCATCACAGCACCGCATTTGAAATGTCAACTGTGGCTTTTGTGAATCTGCTATGAGTAAGATAAGAGTTTATGAGTGGTATAAATGTTCCAAAGAGGGTGCGAAGATGTAGAACACAACTACTGTCCTGAATGACCTCACACATCACTTACTGCCAAAAATGTGGAAAAAGGAAAGAAAGTGAAAAATAGTTGAATCACCATCAGAAGAGATGCTGATAATGTCAGCATATCCTTAGCTCATGCCAAGCAATTTTTATTATTATATATATTTTGGAAATGAAACGTATAGCAGCAAAAGATGTTCTGAAATTGTTGAATTTCAGACCAAAAACAACATCACATAGACATCGATCAGCAATTGCTGAATAACGTCGACAATGATCTAGAACATCTGAAGAGGGTTATAACAGGTGACAAAACCTGGGTATATGGGTATCACATCAAAACCAAGGCCCAGTCGTCCCAATGGAAACTGTCTGATGAGCCAGAACAAGAAAAAATTGAAAAGTTCGATCATATGTGAAGGTTCTTCTCACTGTTTTCTTCAGTTAAAATGGGATAGTGCATCATTAGTTCCCGCCTTATGGTCGTACAGACAACAAGGAATACTACCTGGAAGTCATGGACCACTTGCATGAAGCAATCCGAAGAAAACTGTGGCAAAACCACTCGTGGAAATTGCATCACCATAATGTTGCTGCTCGCACCTCAATGCTTGCTCAAGACTTTTTGGTATATTTTCTACCAGTAGACTACATATATCAAGGTTAATATTATTTCTTGATATAATTGAAAACATGTTAATCAAAAATTTTATGATATGACCATCAGCTGCTGTGAAAAACCTTTATTATTGCCATTACTTTCAGTTATCTCAGATCATCACCAGGCACTGGTAGCTACAAAAAAGATTTTGCATAGCAGCTAATAGTTGTACAATTATGTTTTTGATAAATATCTGCAGTCTAAAAGTATCTGCCACCCACTGAAAATACAAGGCATGTGCATAAAGTAAGTGTATTAGACTTTTAAATTTTTTTACAAAACATTTATTGGAAAAAACTTACATGATATTGTTGTTACACTTGCTGACTATTTTTCCACATAATTGGCAGATGGCAATTAATTCAGTGCACATGGTGAGCCGTAGCACAAGCTTCTTTAAACCTTCCTCAAACAACTCTCCCACCAGTTCCTTTCCCCACTTCAGAACCTCTTTCTGCATCTGCTCATCACTTTAAAATTTCATTCCACTCATCTGTGCCTTCAGAGAGATGAAAAGATGATCATGTAAATGTGCCAAGTCAGGGAAATATGGGTGGGGTGGGATTTCAATCATCTAACCAGATGAACCCAAGAGTGCCTTAGTGGATAATGCTGTATGAGGATGCATGTTGCCACGCAACAAGCACACTCCTCTCATCAGCATTCCCCACCTTTTGTTTTGAATGCTCATTTTCAGTTTTTTTTTAGGACTCACAATATCATTGTCCATTGACGGTCTCCACCAGAGGCAGAAATTTGAACAAAATGATTCTTTTTTGGTCCCAAAACACTGAAGCCATGATTTTTTTTGCCTGAAATTGTGATTCTGAAGTTTTTGGAAGATGGGAAATGATATGATGCCACTATGACAATTGTCTGTCTGCCTGAGGCATATAATGGGCCATCACATTTCATCTCCAGTTGCAACCGAGCAAAGAAAATCCTCACTGTCCAATCCAAGTTGCTCAAGAAACTTGTGGGCACTACTGACCAGAGTTTTCTTGTGCTGTTTTGGAATCATCTAGCAGCCAGTCCCTGATACCCCAGTATTTCTGTGAATGCCTCATATAAGAGAGTTGTGGAAACAATGCAGAAATTTCATCCACTATCAATCAGCAGTCTTCATGAACAGTTTCCTCAGTATTTTACATCAACTCATTAGTCAAAATGGAAGGTTCATCACGAACATTTGTTCTGCCTCCACAGAACCCTCAGCATCACTTAAACACACTCATTCTGTTTAAAACACCTTCACCACAAACTGTTTTGATTCATATAAAAAATTTGGTAGATGCTATTACTTCTGAGAGTAGGAAGCACATGGCACATACTTGACAGGATTTCTTACTGACATCTTTCATTCAGCTGGACACTTCAACACAAGTTTATGTACTACCATGTTCCTGCGATGCTCGCTCTGGTCAGGGGATCGCCCTCTGTCTACCAGCCCTTAAAAAATATAAAGCAACAGTCTGTTATGGCCGCAGTACACTTCCATTCTCAACATGCCTCATACTTCAAGAATACATTTCTTTAATGACTGTCTTATGTTTCTATTAAATTTGCTCACATTACCTTTTACATTTCTTCATACACAACATAACAACAGTGCACAGACAGAAGCGCATTGGGTCCACATTTTCAACAAAGAAAATGTATGGGAAAGGAAAAAAGGCAAATCATACTCATTTGATTATGTTTGTGCCCATTGAATAATATTACAAAACTACATACTTCAGTAACACATAAAGACAGAAATATAAAGAAAGCCAGCCAATGTTGCAGCTTGAATAGGTTTTTCATCAGCTTTCTGCAGATTGTCCGCAGCATATGGCCTGCACACCTGTAATATACAAAAAAGGGGCTTTGAGTGTTGCAGTTCACCATGTTCACAGTTAGCCCCACTGCTCCAGGTTCTCCATGCACCACATGACTCCATGTTCCAGCTTCTTCTAAATTTTCACTGCACCACATGGAACACCCATGAGGTATTATATTATAATGACTGGATTTAGTAATGGGAAGTTACCACAATTACACCTCATTCAGATTGGTGTCAGTCTGGTATGAGGAAAACTCCTCCAGATGGTTGCTGTAAATTCTGATACAGAGAAACACAAAGTAAGAGCCACATTACCAAATTATGAAAGCTTCATATTCCATACATTCCTGAGAATCTTGATAAATTCCTTATTATTGTATCTCCTTAATTTTCATCCTTTTTTTTTCAGTTTCTTCCATTTTAGTACGCAGGTCGAACCAATAAATTAAAGTCCAAGTGATGTCAGCCTCTGGAAACATCTTACAGTATAAAATGTGGTTTTGAAATCTTTGTCTTGCCATTACACAATTTTAAGCTTCCAGTGTCCTCATTTCTCTTTCATGCAAGCAACTTTCTTTCATGATTCTTAAAATGGGTGGTGGTGATGATTAAATTATGCTCTGTTCAAAATTCTACAAAGGAGGGTGGAGAGATGGGGGCTGCCTGGCTCAAAAATTCCTCTGAGCACTATTGGACTTAATTTCTGAGTCATCAGTTCCATAGAGCTTAGAACTACTTAAACATAACTAACCTAAGGATATCACAGACATCCATGCCCGAGGCAGGATTCGAACCTGCGACCGTAGCGGTCACACGGTTTATGATTGTAGCGTCTAGGACCGCACGGCCACTCTGGCTGGCGGGAGCTGCCTCTTCCATTCCTTTCCCTCAATCCATGTTCTCCTACTATTTTTCATTCTCTTTCTTTTCCTACTACTGAAATCCAGTTATCCATCACAATTAAATTTTCACCTCCTTCAACCATCTGAGTAACTTCCTGTATCTCATCATACGTTCATTCAATCTCTTCATCTGCTGAGCTGGTTGACATATACACTTGTTCTACTATGGTAGGTGTTGGCGTCATGTCTATGACGGCTGCAATAATGTGTTCACTATGCTGTTCAGCAACAGCTTACCCACAATCTTATTTTCTTACTCATTATCACACCTGCAACATGCCAGGATCTGAACAACTGAAAGGAAAGAGAAGAGTATCATTTTGTGCATTATGTGCACTGTTATGCACACCAGCTGCACTTTATTCTTGCCCAAGCTAGATGTCAAAATAAACATGTAAAATTGCTTTCCAGTACCATTGCACAGCTACTGCTATTTTTCTCTCATTCACCTCAAAGAGTGGCTGTTCAAGATGAATAGTGAAACAGAGTGTCCCTCATAGATCAGCCAAAAGATGGAGCTTTAAATTGAAAGCAATACTTACAGTTAACAAGAAAAAAAAAGAGATCATTCTAGAATGGCTTAAATATAGTAAAGGTACCAGCAAGCAGATAACAACTGTGAATCAAGCATATGGTCTAAGGTTGAAATAGCAACAGCCAAATCTTCATTTTGGTTAGAGGTATTTTATAACATAATGCCCCATTTGGATATCTCGTACAGCCAATTATAAAAGCGCACCACTGATTCCGTCTCAATAAAGTTTGCAACAGCATCATTCAAAAATGAAATTTTGAAAATTAGGGACAACACTGATAATATCATTATCGAGGAAGACCCAAATACATGAAAAAGAAGATGTGAGGACATTTATAAAACAAGGAACACAGCAGAAATAGAAGTATGTGACATAATAATTTAGCGGAGCAAACAGGTTTGAATTCTCCAGCCACTTATTGGCCTCTGCTTTACTTGACCAGCCCTTCCTACATTCACTGAAAAATAAATTTTTTCTGTTGTTGTGCAGTCCTATCCTTTCTTAAACACAGCCAAGTAAAAACAGAACAACAAATCATTTATTTTCTAAATGATTTTCAAGAAGTGGTAGGTGCAGTAGCCCTTCTGAAGCTTTCAATTGAAAATTACCTGCAAGAACCATTTGGTGACATCATAAAATTGTTGAAATTAGTAGCTACTATCCCAATGATGATGTGTGAAGCAGAGGTGTGGATCAAAATGTTTCTTAGAAGTACCGTGGATGAAGACAGACTGTCTGCTCTTGCCATACTATCTATCGAAAAGGAAATGATACACAAGCTTCCACATTTCAGCAAGTCACGGACAGATTCACAATAGAAATGAAAAGGAGGCTGAACTTCCTCTATAAACATACTCCTATAGGAGATTCAACCCCATGAATATCATCAGCATCTTTTAAAATAATTTTAGATCTGCAGAAATATTTTGAGTAGTTAAGGAAATTAAATTCTTTGGAAGCATAAAGTGTATGATACAATAAAAATAGCAAACCCTCATTCATTTTGGGCACAAGCCATCACTGCTGATCATATACATTTACCTGGGATAAGAAGGGGAAAATTTAAAACTTCATTTACAACAATCAAATTAAATTTCTTACAGAGATTCAGCATACAGTGATCAAAATTTATGTTGTTATGTATTTCAGCCTCCCAGTGAGTGCGTCTCCAGGAATGTTTAGTTAAACAGTTACTGTGTAACTAGTCATATCAACTAATGACAACTTGGTAATAAGTCAAAACTACTAATGATACTGCATGTGTGACCAAAGGCTGAACTATGTAATAATAGTAATAGTAATAATAATAATAACAATAACAATAATAATAACAGATTACATTTCCTTATGTTTTGGTACATTAACCATAACTCGTTGTATTATATAAAACCTAGGAATAATTTCAAACACAGCTGTAGTATGTAAACAAGGAATACTGTCAGTACATAGAAACCAAATGTGTTGAAAGTACATGTTATTGTTTCTATGCTCCTAAACTTATATAATTCTGTAAAAAGTATCAGTTCTCAGCAATAATACTGTAACACATTTGACAGTACCATCATTTATCTTAGTTTGGAGTATAAAAGGAGGAATGTCCACTTCCCGACAAAAAAAGTGATGCACACGGAAGAGACATATAGATGTCAATGTAACCTCGTACATGTACAAATCATCAGTGGGTACATGTTAGAACTGCAATTTTCTGTGAATGGTAGAACAGGCATCAAAATGCAGTAGCATTATTCATGTTTAGTGTTGTCATTAGGCCTGTTAGGGCATACAAGGGGCATGCACAGCATCAGATCTTAAGTGATCACTGTGAAGGAGATGCAGCCACCAGCTGAGCACCAGCAGCAACAGGGAAGTAACTAATTTTGTGCCATTTTACAAGCTTCTAACCGGGAGTGGATTATTTAGTCTCATCTGTGTGCTTTGGTAGTTTAGGTTTTGAATCTCTGTGTGTTAACCTAATTTACCAGACACAGCTTTTCAGTTTTCGTAACTGTCTACAGTAGAGTTCCACAGCATGTGTCAATAGTCATTTGTTTGTCTGTGTGGTGTAGTTTTCCACCATCTTTAGTATGAATAGGGAATGTAACTGCTGTATGCAATGTGAGATGAGTTGGTGACAGTTCGCTCTCAGCTCCAGGCTGTGCTAGCTTTGGTTACACAGCTCGAGGCTGCAGTAGATGTGCTTCGCTACTGTGAACAGGCGGTGGGGATCCAATGAATGTCCAGCACAACTCATTAGTCCACAGATCAGTCGACCGGATAGCCAGCCTGGTTGTTACCTGCATTGAAGTTGACCCCTCACCTGTGGTTGAGTGAGTGGTTGCCTCACGGTGCAGCGGGCTGTGAAAGACTTTCTATTTTGTATTATTGAGAAATAAGGGAGAGAGTGTCATGGACATGATACAGGATTTGGGGTGGAAATCATTAATACAAAGGCTTTTTCATTGTGCCCTGATCTGCTCATGAAATTTCAATCACCAACTTTCTCCTCCAAATGAGAAAATATTTTGTTTATGCCAGCCTACGTAGGAAGAAATGATCATCATAATAAAATAAGGGAAATCAGTGTTTGCACAGAAAGATATACTGTTTTTTCCATGCGCTGTTCGAGAGTGGACTAATAGAGAAATAGCATGAAGGTGATTCGATGATGCAGAGCAGCCATGTAAATGTCCAGAAGTTGGACCATGACAGAATATGGGAAGTAGCTCACAATTGGTTCACCTGTTACTTTAAAAACAGACAGCAAAAGGTCATTATTCAAAGAATGGCTGTGATGTGGGGCCTGAGTGAGGTGTGGACAAGTTGGGGGGAGGGGCAGGGGGGAGGGATCAGTGTTGGGGCCACTCCTGTTCCTTATTTATATAAATGATATGTTCTCTAGTATGGCAGATAATTCTAGAAAATTTCTGTTTGCTGATGACATTATCTTGGTAGTACATGGTGTTGTGTGCAACATTGGCTCTGTTTCAAATAGTGCAGTTCATGGCTTGTAGAAAATCGCTAAATCAAAGTAAGACCCAGTTTTTACAGTTTCTAACACACAATTCAACAAAACCAGACGTTTTAATTTCACAAAATGGGCATATGACTAGTGAAACTGTACAGTTCAAATTTCAAGGTGTTCAGATAGATGGTAAACTGTTATAGAAAGTCCACATTCAGGATCTTATTGAAAGACTTAATGCTGCCAGTTTTAGTAATTGAACGGTATCTGAGGTAAGTGTTCGTTCGACATGAAAATTAGTCTACTTTTCTCAGTTTCATTCTCTTATGTCATATGGTATTAAATTTTGGTAAATCTTCCCATTCTAAAAGAATATTTTTGGCTCAGAAACAGGCAGTTTGGGCAATAAGTGGTGTAGGTTTGCAAACCTCTTGTCGACCCCTGTTCACTAGTCGCTTCTTGTTAGCAGTATCAGCTTATTTCCAAGAATAGGCAGCTTTCACTCAATTAATACCCGACAGAAATCTAGTCTGTATTTGGATCGCAATT